>NC_138656.1:31429802-31690779 GCF_964273445.1 Streptopelia decaocto | reverse complement strand
ATATATATATATATTTATTTTGAGTATGTTCTCAAAGAAGCTTTTGCCACCTTCCCCTGATGAGTGCTAACACTGCTCTGGGTAGAGTGGTTGTCATGTGGGACCCTGGAACACACTGGAGATCTGAGACAGAGACAGGAGTTCACTTCAAACCCGTTTACTTCTTGTCTGTGTGCTAATCACTGCACTGGATTGTCTCTCAGAGCCATAAAATGCTATGTGAAAAATCTCTCACACTCACACCCACACCCCCTTCTCCTCCCACTTCTATTTTCATACATTTGCCTGGATAATGGATAATCCCCTTCCTGTCATCCCACATTGCCTCTCAGTTTGAGACAGTAATGCTTAATTGTAAAAAAAAAAAAAAAGTAAATCACCTTCTACAGTATTTGTTTGAAAGGGAAGGTATCTCTGGTCTCCACAGCTCCTTTATTCTACCAAGTGGAGTTAAAATTTTCATACTTTCAAAAATCTTTCTCAGTGGTAATCATTTTACTCTCCTGTCAGAGTGACTGCAAATGCATTTCCCTTCTTATGGCCGTGCTTCATCTGCTGTTTGTTACCCACATTAGAAGTGACCCAAGGCTGCTGTCTTAAAATGACTTGGGGATGATTTACACATATATTAGCCTCACATATCCAGTACAGAGGAACTGTGTGCCTTTCATGGGGATTTTTTTAACTACCTTTATTTAGTGTGATCTATATATTTTGCATAGATATTATGGATAGGATCTTCTAGGATCCTAGCATGATTTTGTAGTATTACCTGTGGCATAACAAAGGGAGGTAATGTAGCAGAAAAGAGGTGAGACAGGCAAAGCGTGAGTGGGCGTGTGAGAATAAAAGGACTACGATATGGAAAAATGATCTCTGCTTCCAAGAATTAGAACTACATTTTTACACTTTAGAGTCACTCCATCTCCAGGACTGAGTGAAAAAGTGATTCCTCCACCTCCATTCGTAGGAAATGGAAAAATAAGCAGAATGGTTTCACATCTGGATGAAACAAAGCTGGCTGCTTTGCTAATGCATCAGCACCCAGGTAGTCTTATGATTATGATGAATGAAACATCATATACTGGGTGGTTTAATCAAATTCTCAAAAGTCCTAATCCAAGTGTACCATTCTTCTTCTGTACAGAAAATCTGTACAGAGCTGGGCTGTAAATCACTGTACAGCACCTTTACATTTCTTTCCTCAGTAAAAGGCTCTTGAAATGGGCATAAACAATTTAAGACAATTTTATTGTCTATACATGCTCCCAAAGAGATATTAAGCGGTATTAGTATTCACTAATCATTACACTCAGACCTACTGACATGAACGAGAATAGGTCTCAGGGTCCTTTCCAAACAAATGTATTTTTCCTAGCTTTTTCTACTTTTCTATAAAGTTTGTGAAAAGGATTTTCTCCCCAAGAGCATTAATAACTCTTTTCTTCCAGCCAGACTAAGCTTGTTTTTATTTTCAGTTTTCTGCTTCTTTGTCCTGTTAAAATCAAGAGTCAGAATACTGCAACAAATAGCAGAAGAGGGACCATCCTTTGGGCAAGGAAAACATACCTCAAATAAAAAAACCTCCGAGAAACATAATTCTGAAACAGTTAGGAAGCTGACTGCATTATCTAATAGCTCTTTGCCCTCTTCCTTAGTTTGCATGAAGAGAAAGAGAGCAACAGATCTTTCTTTGGTCTTTTTTTCTTTCTTTTAACCTTAATAGACAGTTTATCTGGAACATTAAACCCAGTTTCATTTGTGGTTCGTTTATCTTCTCCAGATGGATTCATCTAACACATACTGACAGCCTGTAATTTTATGTAGCCAGTGATGGGTAATATCCTTTAGGTGTTTCTTACATGAAACAGGATACTTGTTAGAACTAAATAGTCCTGGTTGCAGGTAACAATGACATGAAGGTTAAGACACCCATCTCTGAAGCAATGTTTTGGATAAAATAAAACAAATATTTGAAAAGAGTAAAATCAACCACCATAATTTCTCTGATTTGTCACAAATTTATTGTTATATGCACACTCCAGGTAAACATTACAGAACCGCAAGCACAAACTTCTATCCATTGACCTATTGACCTACCAGTGTTCAGTTGGCCTCTGATGACTTTGGACCACTCTTCCATCTTCTCTGCCTCCAGTTTTCCCAGGTAGCACTTTATTGGATATGCAACAAAGCAGCAGTACCATGAAAAGGTAGTGCTAGGAAGCTGAGCTAAAAGGCAGCATTTATGATTTGTTAGAATCTGCAAACAAACTGAAGTTTTTGAATTCTGGATTTAACCCATGCTTTACCATGATGACAGCCAGCACATGGCTAGCACAAGTGCAACAGATTCAGCAGATTCAGTTCTTGGAAATATGATTTATTGTTTAGAAGTTATTTTGGCTTTTGGCCAAGGTGTCAGGGTGTCAGAGTAATTTTTTATATTTGCTTTTTTTTTTTCTTTTCCCTTTTCATGGTGCTTCTCCTCAGCTAGCATGTGCGTAGCAGGAACACTTCGTTCAGTACTTCTCTTTTCAGAATTGTACCACTGGGCTCTTTTTATCTGCCAATATTTTATCTGCTTCTTTTGCTTCCACTTGTCCTTCACAAAAGCTGTTCACTTCATCACAGCCCATACACTGAGACATATACCCTTGATAAAGATGTGGGAGATCTATAAATAATTTCATTACCACTTTGCCATTCTTGAGGAGAATCACAGCAGACTATCCATAGCCCAAGCTAGGAACAGGAGAGCTGACCCCAAATTGCTAAGTGACTTTGGAGCACATATTGTATGGCTAAACTGTCCTCCAGAGGATGACATAGCCCTACACAACAAGATAAACCCTTGAAGAGAGTCTTCTGTTTCCCTTATGTTGAATATTTTATAGTGCCAGTCTATATCATCTTGGATCATGTCAGCAGCTTAATGTGTAACTGTATTTTTATGAATTTCAGTGCTTTGGGATAAGAAGTAGCGTGGACAAAGAAGATCATAACTGGTTGACATATAAGTTCTCTATTCCAAATAGGTTTATTGCTGACCACTCATCATTTGTCACTGATATCAGGGGTGTATTGTTAGGCAGTGGCATCATCTGACAGCAAGATTAATCCTAAGATTCATTTTATTGTTATAAACTGCAGTTCCAAGCAGGTTGCCGTTCAGTGGATTTTTCCAAATGATATCTTTCCTTTAGAAAGCAAGCAAGATGGATATTCATTTGAGATAAGCAACTACATGTCTGAATATTTTAAAAAGGACATGAGGTTTTGGATGTCTTAAGTTTTGTGTACCTGCAGTTTTGGATGTCTGGCTTGAAAAGTAATACAGGGAATTAATTTTTCATAACGTTCTAAGCCTGCTTTTTGAAAACTCACTATCTGAAAAAGCCTCACCTGCCTCTTATCAAGGAAAAAAACCACAAGTTCCCAGATATTTGAAAAACCCCTAAGCACCCCAAATCTGTAGTTAGAGAAAGGATGAGTTGTCTCAGAAGATAAAGTCACAGGCTCAAAATTAAAATAAAAACTGATATTAGATATCACAGATGTAGACACCAAGATCCACATCATGATCTGTCTACTGGGGACTGCCACAGCTGGACTTATATAAATATATTTGCAAGGCCAGTCACAACCTGTCTTTTGCTGCATGGTTTCATGTGCTAGGCAGATTTGCTGTGTTAGTGGTAGAAGTGGGAGTACTACCTTATAGGGACCAATGGTTTAAAAAATCCACCAGCTGACAAACTCTTCAGCTGCTGTCTTGTACCAGGCTTCTTCCCCCTCCCTGAAGATGTACCTGTGATAAAAGCGGTAAAGCTTGCCTCACAAGGTGTAAATTAAGGTTTTTGGGAGGACTAAGAGAACAAAACAGAAAATAATTTTCTGAGTAGGAAAGCATTTGTGAAACACTGGCATCTAGGTATTATCCTGTGACATGACAGGAGCCTCTGCTTGCCATTTGTAGTAAAAGAGAAATGGACAGTGGAGTGTCAGAATGCCTTACAGATATATTTACTTTTTCTAAAATAAGGCCAAAGCTAGTAAGCAGATTTACTTGGAGTTACACTGTCTTGGATTACATAGGGTTGGTTTGGCTACCTCCCTTCTTTCTGCACTAGATGAGCTATGGAGATAATGATTTACAAATTAAAATATGCTTTCATTAATAGATTTTCAACAAAGGAGCATAAAAGGCCAGTGGAGCCACACAGGATGTTATTTGGTCCATGAGGAGCAATCCACTTTATAATTAGTTTCATTTACATGTGTTCAGTGGCCACCACACAAGTAATTTTTATCCCTATCTCCAGAAATCATTCTCAAATAACTATCTGTATATATGCAACGCTGATGCAAATGGAATACACTGGCGATGTTGGAGAACCTAATAAATTATTCTATCCCCTGGAAGTCATCAACATAGATAAGGAAATTGCAAAGGCTTATAGGTCATTGTGATTATTTTCTTCATTGTAATTAAATGTCCAGCCTACTCAGAGATTCGAGGAAATAAAGGGTTTTATAAGACAGGGCAGGGTTTTAATTCTTGACAGTAAAGCTATTTCCTAAACCTGTCAGTGGAAAGGAACGTGTTGATGAAACTGGAGGCTTTTGTGCCCCATGAGGTGCTCAGAAATCTGCAGAGACCCCACTGGTTTGATCAGTTTACCATGAGCAGAAACAAGAAACTAAGATGAGATTTTAAAAAGCCTGTAGAGAAATGAAACACACATTATATTAAAGCTACTGAAAAGTTTATCCTTTTCTCTCACATGCATACATATACCTGACTTTACTCTGATCTACAGCCTTCCTCCTTCAGAAAACCCCTGCATGGAAAAGTCCTTGGCTATGTTTGTCATTTGGATCCCAGAAGGCATGGAGGAATTTTCAAATCCTGCTGAAATCACAGGAGGTATCTTACCATGGCACAGGATTAGCCTTTTGAGGACAGACATTGTCATTCATTGTATGCTATACAGTCTGAAATACAAAACAACCCACTTCTCAGCTGGCATTTAAGCATCACTGGAGTAAAATAGAACAACAACAATAACAAAACGTTTTAATAAACTAGAACTAGTTGCTTTTATTCATTTATTTTCTTACCATGGCAAAACTTCTATTATACGCGTATCACAAGAAGTCTTTTTCTGAAGCTGGGAAAACTGCCATTAACATTGATTGCCTAGGATTATTTTTTGCTGGGGCATAAGCCTTTTGAGTTACCACTCTGAGGATTGAGCGTGAGTGACAAGATACCTATTCTGTCCTCATAAATATAGAATCCAGGGAAAACCAAACAAAGAAGAACATTTCAAAAGGCAACCTTCCCTCAAGATACTTTAAGTAGGATTTGGTGCATGTTTAAAAATATTGTTGAGTTTAGTAGTCTGTGCTCTCTGAAGAAATGTACATCCTCAAAAATGGCCATCAGGGTGTAAATGGAGAAAATTGGCCAAATGGAAAAAAGTATAGCTGAAAGCTCAGGAGTCTCCCAATTTGTATAAGAAATGCCTGAGGGAAGAGGGCATTGGATAAGCAATTTTAAATATGACCAATGATATGCTTGAAGACAAAGAGAAGATAGTTAAGGAGAATGGGATTTTGGAATTTGAAACTGAACCTGAGAGGAAAATAAACTCAAAGAGTAGAATCCTCTCAAGTGGAGGAAAGCAGATCATCTACAGCCCAGAACCCTGAAAGAACTGGCAAATGAAATTTTTCTTCAGGAAGAATAGATTTTAAATCTGCACTTCAAGTTGACAATGGCACAAAACTGCAAAGAAGAAAATGTAATGTCTTTGTGTAGAAAGAGAAGTGCACAAGGAAGCAAGAAATGCACGGGTCAGACCTTGCATGTTAAGAATTCAGAAAAAATCATTGAAGACACTGAGGAACAGGATATTACAAGGGCTTACTAAATGAGATACTGCCAGGATAATAAGATTTTTCTTTGATTATTTTTCTCCTATACAAAGAAATTGTGTGACTTCAGTTATGAAACTGTGTGAAGAATTACTAGCTCTGTGCAGGAAGATGTAGTTTAGAAAAAAAGCATGAAATCATTAAGAAGGTGGCTAAAGACAGACAAAAAAAAAAAAAAAAGGGGGACTTTTAGAACAAGAATTGTTCAGTTGTTAAACAATCACTGGCAGCTTTTCTCAAAAACTAGTCTTAGAAGCAATCTGATATGTTGTTTCTGTGAATGATTTTGATCCTGGAACAGAAAAAGAGGAACCGATGACACAAAACCAGGTGATACCAGATACAGAAATCATCTATGGAATATTACACATGAAGAATTACACATCAGAAGAAATAGGAAAGGGGCAAAATGAGCTACTGTTGAAGTTTAACATCATACACTCAGGGACCAATGACAAGAATTTCTGCATTGCCCTGGGATCTCACTGGTCAGAGCAGAAAGAACAGGAAAGCTATCTGAATGTGTCTGTCAATCTTAAAATTACTGTGAGCCACAGGTATAATACCACCATTAAAAAGTCAAATGTTCTCTTTGGATATATTAGGAAACATATGGGAGTGTTAATAGCAAAGTTGTTGGGAGGTGGTGTTCAGAATACTGTCAGCGAGTCTCACCACCTGCAAGAAAGATGAATTCAGACGAGAGCAAAGGAAAAGAAAGACTGGTAAAATGATTAAGAAAGCGGATATCCGGTTGTGAAAGAAGAGTAGAATAGTGTAGGCTGCTCAGCCTAGCAAAACACAAGCTGAGGAGTCAGATGATTGCTACCTAGGAATAAAACAGAAGGATAAACACCAGTAAAGGAAGAGAACTATTTAAACTACAGGACAGTGTTGACAAAAGGATAAAATAGATATCTATTTCCCACAATTAAATATATGCTGGATGTGGGAAACTTTCCAGTCATGCCTGTAATAATGTTCTACAACACTGACAATTCTGAAAAGCCATAGTCAAGAAAGATTAAATTGACCTGAAACAGGTGCAAAAAGGAGCTACTAGATGAATGACATAATGATGAATCTATCAAGAGACACTAGAAGAAAACTCGCCTTACCTAGCCTTGCAAAATAAAGATGGAAAGGGAATATCGCTATTCTCTATAAATATGCGAAGAGAATCAAGATCAGGGAAGAAGAAGAGCCATTGAAGAAAACATTGGCATGAGAATAAATATATATGAACTGTCTAGTAATAAGTTTAATCTACAAATGAGAAAAGGGCTCCTAAAGATTGAAGTAGCAATTATGAGAGCAGCAAAATGAGTGAAATTATTAGTGAAATTTAGTGAAATTATTGGAGAACACAAAAATTACTGCTGTTTGCTACTCGTAAGAGGTTGCTACTTCTGATAGCTTGGAGTCAGTGACTTAGGTGACCTAAATGGACAACTTGGATGAATAAATTTTTAACATGTTCAGCTACAAAGGTCAATGAGAAGAAAAAGGCATTAATTTGACGGTCTTATAGATGTCATATTTTCTTGATCATCACTTGCCCTAAGTTCCTATTTTCATTTCTATTCCATATATAGTCAGTAAAGAATCTTGCCTCCAGACTCAGTTGGAGGACAGATAGTGGTTTTCTACAAAGGTCAGGTCTGTAGATCTTGCACAAACTGCATAATCAATCCCATCATGTCTACTAAAAACTACACTAAAGATCCAAAGCAAATGTTTTCCTTACTTTTCTAACTCCAGAAAAGGCAATTATTTTTAGGTCATTCTTAACTTCTCTCTCAGTGTCATATACATTCACCTAAAAATGGTTAGAGCAGAAGTGGAAAGAAGCATAAGAGCGGAATCCAGCTTATGTTTTGCCACTGTCTCCTCTTCCAATGGCTTATGAGACAAAATGGTTAAACAAAATTAGCATATTCTTAGTTTTTGATGCTGGCATAATATCCACAGTTTAACCATGAACCTTCTTATGTTCAGAAATAACTATGGATCTCTCTTTTACATCACTGCCATATTGACACAGCAAAAATCCTTCATATATCAATTCTAATCCAGCAGACAGTTCAATGTTGATATTGAATAAACGCACAGGAGTAGGGTCCTTCCATTAATTTCTTGGATTTCTCTAGAAATATTCCTGAAGTTGTCTTTCTCTGAGATTTCCAGATCTTTGTGAGTCAGCTCAAGCTATAAATACACAGATATTTTTTCCTGGTGGTTGGACACTTTGTGGAAGCCAGAACAACACGTTAAAAATAACTGTAAAGAGAAAGAAACAAAAAGTTTCAATACTTTAAAAAGTAAAGTTTTGATGCCATGTTGAGTTTTCAGATAAAGGTTCATGCAGATCTCATTCCTGTTCCCGATTTTCTGTCTACAGGCACAGTGGACCTGATAAATTTCTCTTTTAGTTGCTTCCAATTGCTATACTTTATTTACCTTAAGAAGCAAGGGAAAAAGGCTGCTTCATGAAAACACAAGGCCCACAGCTCTGTTATTGCCAGCTGCTGGATGTGTAGGAAGAGACTTGAGGAGACAATCAAATGATGTCAGTGGCAGGATGATTCACTGGGAAGCAGTGTTCTTTAAAGGTCAGGCAATAGCCTGATTTATTTCCCTTTTCTTGAGCGATAAGACAGAGTGAATAAACTGAATAGAAAACCATTGGTCTAATTGCTGTGCAGGGCCACAATTGTGCATTGGGACAATACTTGGGGTATATTTTTTTTCTTCTGATTGACCTTTTCTTGTGCTTTTTTTCCCCCTCTGGTTCATTCTTCAGCAATAGTTCTAAATTATAATGATTCCACTCAAGGTACCTGCATTTTCCCCTGTGAATTCTTAGAAATTTACATTGTTATTTCTCTTTTCTTTGTTTCAACAGGAATTTTGATTGTTTTACTAGTCAGTAGTTATATATGGGAGTATTGTGCCATATACATCTTTCATCCTAAAAAAACCCCAAGAACTCAAGGAATCATTTTACCAATCCTCAAATTCAGTAATCTCTGGAATATCATGTACTGTCCAGGCATGCTTGGTGCAGTCATCCTATTCCTATGGGCAGGAGGAGGAGATCAGCTTCCATCCTACCTTCTACCTAAAATCCATCTAGAATTACTTTTTCTTCCTGTTCTTAAATCCCACAGGTTTCTGGTTTCCCTCCCCCTCCCACCCCCCAAATTTGAATCTGATTTTTATGCATTTTTTAGTCCTTTTCAGATTATTTCAGCACATTTATTTCAAAACATTAGGCATGCTTACTGTTGTCCTTTGCTCTGAGCAGTCTAAACTTGTTGTCTTTTAGTCATTAGAGCACTGGAAGAAGTCAGACTCAGGATTTACATACTCTTTTAATCAGGGGTACACTGCACAAGATCTGTTTGTATCCAGATTAAGGTTGGATTGGAGTGTGGGTATGTGGCTGGATTATGTCAGGATTTCAATTTAAAAGAGATTGTATGATGTTGATCCATCCATTTGAATATTTCCTCACAAGAAGAGAATTGTAAATTTTTGTGAAGTGATTTCTATCATCTCCTTCTTCAAACTATTTTGGAAATAGTCTGTCCTGTACAATTTTTATTGCATGACTGAGGAAAAAAAAAATGCTTTTTCTTTGCTTATTCAGCCTAGTTAACTTGAATAGGGGATGGAAAGGTTGAAGCTACAGTTGTCAAAATTAATTTTGATACTAGGACGTTGTAGAAGTTGCAACTTAGTAGAACCCTACACCATTTCTGGTCTTATGACTTTCTCTGGAGTGAGTTCTGTAAAGTTCACTACAATTCACAGCCTTGCAGTAGAAATAAAATACTCAAATTGGGATTTATGATGCAAACTGACGCAAAAATGCTCATAATCTTTTCTTGAAGGAAATAAACAAGACTGTAGTGACGTGAAAATTGCATTCATCATTTCATTAAAATCTTTCACATCCGAATGACTTTATGAATTACCGTCTTTGGGACTGAAGTTTGGAGGAGGGATTACCATGAGTTAAAAAAGTATGAACAAAGTCTAGAGAGCGAATCAATGGTAACTATAATGGTTATACAAAAAAAAATAATTCAAGTTATTGTTGAACTTAGAGCTGTGTTTTGAAAAAAAAAATCTACGGATAGAAAATTGCAGCATCTGGGAGAACTCTCAACTTGCAAATTTTGCACCTTTCCATTCTTAAAACATTTTTTGTTATTAAAATATGCTAAAATGAAAGCCTTGAAAGTTAAAATCTACTCTGTTCCAAGAACAGCTACTGTATAGACAGCAGTAGGTCACAAAAGTTCTTCAAATTTGACCCATATTCTTTCCAGAGCGAAGGTACCTCTTCCAAGGATCTGTGTGTTGTTCAGTCCTCTTTAACCATCATGCTTTTTTTTCGGTTTTGCTGAAGCTTCCAACACATGAAGAGGCTTGTGGTTTTCCTGAAGACTCACAAAAGCAGACAATATGAGTGTGCTGAGTTGTTACCTCCTTCAGGTTACCTCCTCAGTTGTTACCTCCTTCAGAGCACACATCCAATAGATTTGAAGTGGGAGTTTGCCTTTGCAGTCAAGTTTTTGGGGACTTACCATGGTTATGCTTATGTGAATTGAATATATAGCTCTCAACTATAATGGTTACTAGAGCTTTGAGTCATTTATATGAAGCTCATCATAATGTCTGAGCTCTCCTCAGCATTAGCCTTTGAGCTCTGGAGAGCACAAGCATCCTATGCATTCATTTGGGAGAGCACTACCAGGGCCATGGCCTGACTATAGATTATTTAGATTCAGAGTCTCCCCCTTCTATCTCCTGGGTGATACTGTCTTCACCTATTTTGCCTTTGTCTAGATTGCTTTACTGAAATATCAAGTCTTCAGAGGAGGGACTGCCTGTTTATCCAATATGTATTTCTTACCAATCATCAGGATACCTACTTAGAAATTTAGAAGAGACAGAAAACTACACAAAGTCACAGAAAAAAATATTTAGTGGGGATCAGGAGCAGGGCTCTGAGGCTACAGAGCTCAATCTTGTCCTGTAAGTATGATAGTTTTTCCTGACATTCTCCACAGTACTAAAAATTGTACCAAAGGAAAAAATTGTAACAAAACCAGATATTTGTGAAAAAATATGGAAGTTTAATGCCATAACCCCCAAGCCATATTCATTGGCCTTGGTTCATATGCATTGATGTCTTTTCTCTACTAATGCAGAGCATTTATCTTGCAAAGTGGGTACATTTCTGTCCCTTTCATGCTCGTGAACTGTATATAAAGCAGCATTTATATTAGAGAGATTTCATTTTTTCTTAACAAAATTTTTCACCTCTCATGAAATGCTATTTTGCCTCCAAGTGCCACACCAAGGAGGCACTTCAATCTGTTGGCACATTTATAACTCAAGCACAACATTCATCAGACACTGAGAACCCTAGCTGACTGGATGCCAAACTTAATATGATTTCAGATTTGAGCATATGATACCCAGCAAGCCTGATTTTTTATGTGAAATCTAAGCCATGCCTTGAACTTCACTGGTATTCAATAATTCGTGTCTTTTCATCCAGTGCAACACAGACTCTTGACTACTCATTTTAAAGCAAGCAGGATATTTTGTATTTTGTTAGTGTCTTAAGACTTCAGGTTTAAATGATTTAACACTGCTATTGATAATGGGGATGGACTTACTTCAGGAATAATTTCAGGACTGTATCCTTATCAGAAAAAACAATCAAACAAACAAACAAACAAACAACCTGTGAAGCAGATGGTCTAGGCTATAGTGATGTTACTGCCATTAACTTGTTAGCAAAAAGTCACAAAATTTTCTCTTACTTCAGTTTCCCTTTTCCAACATATCAGTTTTTTCTCCAAGTGTACTTAGAGATTCACCATTTATGAAAAGATGGCTATGAAGGATTGTTTTATTATTTACAATGTCTTTTACTTTTAATATTCATTCTCAGCTAGGAGAGTCTCTCCAGATGCCATGAAAATAATTAAAGAGTACAATACAATAAAGACAAGAATATATTTAATTATTTTTAATAAACCTTAGGTTGTATTACAGAATGTCACTGAAATAATAATAACATGAAATAAAAGATTTATTTGTCCCTTTGATTTTCCAAAGCCAATGATCTGTAACTGCCTTTAAGCTGTTATACAATTATGTCCCTAGCTATGCATTTAATACTTTAAATATGCCCTTGATTATATGAAAGCTTGATTGTTCCAACATCCTTCAGGTTCTGCATGGTAGTAAAGGCTGTGCTAGAAGAATCTGATCTAATGCCAGCTGATGTCAAAGCAAAACCCAGCACTAAATACTGCAGGCAATGTTACGCATCTTCTAACTCCATGTTTCCCGAAGGGAAGCTGTGCAGCTCCAAATTGGACAGTAGTGGCGCTCTCTCTCTTTTTCCTTGATGTTTTCCATTATATTGTAGAGAAGAATTTCTTCAATTTTTATGCTTGCAAAGAGCTATTTGGAAAATTTAAAGCAGATATAACTGGCCTTGTGGCAGAAACAATCTGTTGAAACTTCCACTTGGCTTATTCCTACTGTTTAACCTCGCAATACTGGCCTTCTGTCCTCACGGTTCACCTATCATATGGTCTTCAGGACGCAATCATGGGACAGAATCTCAGACACAAAGGTGACAGATAATCTGAGAGATTCCTTAAAAATCCTCTGCATAGGGAAGTATATGAATAGGCAAGTATTAGAACACTAGATAAACAGTAAATAGACAGTGGATGAATAGGTAAATAGTCAAACAGTTGTAAAGATCTGTTATGTCATCCCTATTTCCCTGTCAATGCAGAATAGTATAAGATTCTTTCTGATGTTTCTGCCATTCTTAATTAAAATTGCTAAGCAAGGGGACCTGGATGACAGTTGTAATCAAGTACTATGTGTTACCATCAGTAGTTACAAAACCTCTCACTCTCACTTCCTCTGTATCCTTTCCACAAAGTCTCACTGATCATGGTTTCTTTTTCCTCTTGAATTTCCCCAGCATGGAATTCAGTTGTATTATTATTGGTTGTGATTAATGGCCTGAACAGACATGTGGAGAACCGAGGTGGGGGTAGGGTGGTGGTGTCGTAATCTAAATACTGACCAGAGCATCTTGCTGAGGGTTTAATTTTCACTGTCCAGTGCCTGAGGCACTCCTCTCATCTCGTGGACATCTGCAGCCTAAGTGTCTGAAGCAATATCTGAATGATCCCACTAGGTTCTTTTTACAATGAGAGAAAAGGAACTTCAGTAACGCCAATCCTGTGACCTGAGTTAGACATCTGTTTTAGCGCAATTGAATCACATCCTATTTTTCCCATTGGATATAAAGAATGAGTAATCACTGAAACACTCACACTGTAGATATATGCAGTCAGATGAGATAAATCCCATGCTCCCATACTCCATCTTTTGGTAGGACTATGGGCTCAAATTTTTACTAAACCTGGATGGAGAACAAGAACTGTGGTACCTAACCCAACAATGGTAAACATTAAGATGTCATATTCTTGCAATTAATTGTGTGTCAGATTTGATTTTGTAATCAAGATTTTATTGCAGGATCCTATATCCCCCTCTTCCACAATAAATACTTTTAGTTAGTCATTAGTATTCTAGCTGATTATATAAAGCTCATTTATTCCATTCTCTTCCTTTAAAATTTGCATAGTATTTTCCTCTCTTTTTATTGTATTGATGGTGAAGTCCACCCATCAGTGTGAGGCACCGAACAATGCAGGGCAAAAGAGACATTATTAGTTTAGTTTCACATCTTGTGCTTTGACAGGTTCTTAGAGATAATTTCTAATCACATCTGCAACAAATTGATTTGAGCTGTAAGCATTTTGGAGTACTTTATACTGTAAATGGAAATCCTCCTGTAATTCCAAACTATAAAAGCTAGTTGCATCAAAAATTCCATTTGAAGTGAGGATTTTTCCTCAAATAATGCCAGTCTGACATTTCTTCTGATTATTTCTCATCAAAAGCCTCATCTTTATCTGAGGCCTCTGCTCCAGTTTCTTATTTTCTTCCCTTTTTCCTCTGTTTCTGCATACATTTAAAAGCCTAATTTAGGTTCCCAATACCATACTAAATGTGATCTGTTCCTTTAGATCCTTATTTAACTGTTCTTGTCTTAATTTCATCTCTTGCAATTGTAACTCATTATTCAGGTTATTTCTCACAAGATTGATTTGAGTATTAGGGGTTCATTTACTTTTCCATTATAGCAGCCACTTCAGGTTATAAATTCTGACTGTAAGAAAAAAATGTTCTTATCAATTTTGCCAGCATTTGTGTGAAACAGGACTGGACTTGTGCTACAGAGACTTTTATGACTGATACAATTTCTGTCTTTGTATTTTCTGTGGATAATCCTGCTGTTGAATCTCCTGCATGTTGAAGTACAGACAAAAACACTTGATTTTTGTTGCTTTTTTCCAATGTCAATTGAATATATGCCTGAAATGAGGGGATCTTTTGGTCTCATGCCTATGTTAATGCTGCTACTTGGAGGAGCAGATGGTTCAGGTGATTGCTAGCTATGGCTTATGTTGCTACTGTTGGGAACAATTGTGGCTTCATTTTCTGTGTGTTTCATCTTTAAACTTCCAAATGTTTGCTGGAGGCTGCTGCCATTTTGTGTTCATTTCAGATCCACATATTGCAGAAGACCCTCTGCTTTCCACCTTGGGGGCTTTTGGTTTTCCTTTTTGTTTGGCTTTTCCTTAATCCAAATTAAGTTACTGACAGAATGAAGCATGACCTGATCTTTGTGCATGTAGTGGGAATGTCTATGAAGACTCCCAAGCCAGGTTTCTGGCTTGAAACTAGCTAGATTCATAGCAATCAGTAACAAACACTAAAGCTTCTTCCCAATTTAGAGATGCGGACTCAGAAAATTATGATGTAAATTGTTTCCCTGCCCATGATATGCCTTACTGTTTATTTTAGGCTAGTATTCAAGGAATGTGTGGGATGCTGTTTGTCTGATGCACAGTCTTCCAGGTCTGGCACTCTTCTAAACATGAGCAGAAGACATTTGCAGTGGTTTGGTTTGATATCAGCATTGGATTTCAGGTGAGAGTCCCCAGATAAATGAATGGAGCCAACTTTTCCTCCACAATTATTAACATTGTAGTTGTTATTTGACTGGCCCCTCTTGGCTGAACTCAAGAACTGGACTTGGCTGAACTCAGCCCTTGCCCCAGCGACACTGCAGCAGGGCCAGGTTCCAGGTCCCAACAGCTCTGCCCAGCCCAGTCATGCACCACCCCAAGCCAGGCTGACCCACAGGCCGATGTTCCGACCTGGCTTTGGCCTGTCCCATCTGTAGGGAGATGCCTGATATCCGGGGCAGGGGCTGCTCTGGGGTCCCTCAGGTTGCCCTGCTTCCTCCCTGCCAGCCCAGGGATGCCCTGTAGCTCCCGGCACCACTGGTCCTGGGGAGCTGCTGGCCCACATGTTGCCATGGCACTGTCCATTCTGGCTTTAATTGCAAAGCTGCTCGCATGGTTCTCACTCACCTCCCACAAGAGTTCAGTTTTAGTGTTGGTTTTATATGAGTGATTGTTGGGGAACAGCTGGTGCTCGTAAAATGAAATGCAGAAGATCTTGTTAATGACTTCTTACCATTTTTCTCTCATGTTTTATGGGATAAGAGAAAGCAAACAGTTACTCGGTTCTATGCAAAAGGGCCCAGCAGCCTTCCCCAGCTCCCAGGTGCCAAAATGGCATTGATTAACTGTAGTACCTTGAATTGAAACTGTGCAGAGTGCATTTACACTGCAGATGCATGTAGAAATCCACTGAGTAAGGAATGTGACATATCTAGAGGGGAATGGCAAAGCAGCAGAGAAGAGTTTGCCAACACATGTCTGTCTTGTCAATTATTTACCAGGCCTCTTCTGTGTGGCCTTCAAAATGCCAGCGACAGCACAGTGGCTTGAAGGGCTCCCTGTACTGTGAATGCTGCAAAGCTTGGGCTGGTTTTTAGCGCTGGGAAGAAAATGCTGCAAGGTGCCCCCAAAGCAGATAAGGCCTAAAAATGGGGGGTTCAGAAGCTGCGGGTTTTCTCGCAAAGGCTCCAAATTAGCTCATTTGCTTCTAATTGGCTGTTTTCTCAGAGGAAGTTCCCATCTAGATTAAACCCTGCTGCTTGTTGTACTAGAAATGTCATGTGCTTTAAAATACAAACCAACCATGATTCTCAGATCCTTTACTGCTATGTCATGTGAAAGGAAGAGAAGGATGTACCAACTGGCAGCTGTGGATAAAAAGGTAAATAAGTTGGGATGGGAGTGCATCAAATTTAACAGACAAATTTTCATGGCTTTTGATCAATTTGTGTCAAAACCTAAACATTCTCCTATTCCAATCTGAATATTAAGAGATTGTGAAATTTCTAGATTGGCATCCCTAGTGAAAAGAAATCTGTTTCTCCAGAAACTGTGAAAAAGGAGACTTCAGAGCTCACTTGTTTGGCTCACCAGTAGCAAACTTCAGCACTGCAACACACACCACTGCCTCGAGTCAAATAAGTTTAGCTAGTCCCTAATTTGGGAGGAACAGGAGCATTCAGTGGGTTTTTCTCTTCAAATCAGTTATTCAAGTCAGTCGAGACAAAAAGGGACATGCATTATACTGTCTCCTCTTTCTACTGTTAAAAGACCATCTTTAGAGATGTAGCTGTCTTTGGTCATTGGAAAATCTCCCCTAAATGGTGATTTAGGAGACAAAACCTCTGACCTGAACTCAGACATGCAGTTTATAACCTAATTTGCCCTTTCAAAATCCATTGGGAGACAAATGTCTAGAGGCATTAGATACCTAAACACATTTGTATATCTGAGCTTTTCTTCGTTTTATTAGTACACTTACTCTTCATAATTATCTAGTTTATTAAGAGAAACAGGTCTTGCATGGAATTTTATAAAAACTAGTATATTGTTTAAATACTAGATTGGAACTGTACCAGAGGAGCCATGCTGTTCTCTTGGGTGTAAAGAGGTATTCAGGCAGCTACTTAAAACCATATCATGTGCTCAGTTCAGAGCTGTTGCAAGCTATCAGCTGCATCTGCATTCATAGGCACAGCATATGGTATTTAACTACTACATTCCAACTGCTGCAGTTATGTGATTGAGATGTGTTCCTGAGATTGTTTCCACCCTGTGGCAAATGAGGGATATGCAGGTTTCTGAGCATAACTCCATCCCAGATTCAGAGATGTCTTCTGTTAAGCCAGCCTGTTTTACTCAGCAATTATCCTTTACACTCCCATTTGTACTGAGCCATAAGCTAATAAATACAGGAGCCTTGTTTGTTGCAACTAATGCACTGATGATCCAGGAAAATAAAGTATCTTTTAAACTAAGAATGTTTCAAGTGAACTGACCCATCAAATCTGTGGATTCTAAGCCTTGTCACAAAGCCAAATAAGACCATCCAATGCCCTCTTGGGCATTTAAGAAAAATACCTAATCCCCATCACCATGAGTAGGATTAAGCTAACTAAATAAAGATGTCTATTACTGTTTTGTCCAGCTGTATACAAAACAACTGCACAGCTGAAGGACATGGGAGGTAAAATAGGCTTATTTTTGCCTTCCAGTTAGTTGCCAGTCCAGAAAGGCATGGTACCCTATAGGTATCACATCCTGTCTAACAACCCTATACAAATACTTCATATGCAAATGGGAATTTAAAACAGTTAGACAACTCATTTGTCTGAACCCCATACTTTGGGAAGTACTATTGCTGCATAAGACAGGAAAGAAAAAACATTTCTAAGGTACTAACTCTGTCAATGCCCCCTGAACTACCCATTTTCTTTCTGACCCCATGAAGAGTGAATAAATGACAAATCTTTAACAAGGGAAGCACAGCAGGGAAGGAGAGGTGATGTGCATGATACTTGCAATTTCAGAATAGCTGATTACCTGAAAGTGGGGAGTTTCTTTCCCAAAATCTAGTGTCAGGTGCTGAATATCAGGAGAAGACTGGAATTCAAATCTTTGCTCTGTGCTTATAATTTTTTGGCCACTGCGAGATTCTTAATGTTTGAGACATCTCATTCTCTCTGTCTACGGCACAGGCAGCGTTGTTGCCATATTTAGGGGAAAGCCAGATATGTGCTCCAGCATCAGCTCTACCACATCTCCATTCAGGGTTTTGAACTATTTGTTTCCAAGTTCCATGTTTGTTGAATTACTATTGAGTTACATACAGAATACGCATGCACAGTATGTATCTATACATAATGTGCTTAGCATGTGTATAATGAGAGTGGTATATAGTAATGATTGTACATATACTAATGATGATGTAATAGGTTATAACCCACTTGGATTTGTATTTGTTGACACAAATTGTTGTTGGGTTGCTTTCTTAGCATGTGAGATAAAGCAACTTCAGTTTCCTTAAACTCCACAAACAACATTGACAACTTATAAAACAAGGGTTTGGAAGTCAAAACATCATATTAAGTTTGCTTGTCTCTGAATCTCAGATGAGATTTTTATATGCTGCAGAGTGTACCATACCTAAGAGAAGTGATTAGTTTTAACATCAAGCTAATAATTTCTTTAAGGTTTTGACATGTTCGGAATTCTTCTTTTAGCTTTCCATTTCTAGACAGTCCTGGATGTCAAATGTTCAAGGACTTTAATAAGACAGGCTATTCTCAGACAATCTTCAAGGTCTTCATCTGATCTGAGATCTTCACATTAGGACTTCTGAGGTGGTTGGAGTGCTTTCCTAAATGGTACATAATTTTCTAAAGTTCATATATTCTGGTCTGTCTCTGAAATTATTTTGCAGTTATCACTGCAATATTTGAGCATTGAGCTATGAATAGCTAACAGCCAGGGCCATAAATTGTCATAGTATGAATTCATTATTGGTTTTAATGAAAATATGTGATATAGACTACATAAGCCAAATTGTACTGGCCCATGTATGGCTCAAACAAATCATTCTGTTCCTGCATGCAAAGCATTAGTCAGTATCTTATTGAAATGTCCATTCTGTAGGGTTATCCTTGAATTAAAATTGGTAAGATGGAAAAGAAACAAACAATGCAAATGTCTAACAGGAAATTTGTGCTAGTAAGATGTATGATGTATGTAAAATGTATGACTAGTGCTATTACTGTCTCTAGTAAAATCTATTATTGCTTTTATAAATTTAAAAGACATAGCCCTATGTTTAAAGTTTAAGGCATGTCAGTCCTTCAGATATTTACTTTGTAATAGGCCTGACAGTATCAACACACTTGAAGTCTAGACTGATACAACCAAGGACAACCATTGGTTCAATTTTTTGGAAATACTTGTAGACTGTAGCCTCTAGTTGTGAATAAGTGGCCTGTGATGTGGACCAAGATATGTGAAAAGAAGTCTACAAATCTTCTATCATACTCATTGTTTGGAGTAAATATTTCTGTCATGGCTTTTCAGTGCATGGAATATAACATTTCTGCCAGCTTAGTCCAAAATGTATTATATTAGTGTGCCAAATCAGGTGGTGAGGCTGGGTTCCATCTGGTTAACCAGATTTGTTTCTGTTACAGCAACGCTGGATGTAGGAACCACTGACTTGAAACCCAGGGCAGGTTTGAGCATTTGTGTTTATCTGCCTGTATGTCTTTTAGCTTCTTTTGTTTTGTGGTGTTGTAGGGCTTTTTTTTTTTTTTTTCTTTTTTTTTTTTTAGCAGGCCACAGTAGACAAAATTTGATATTTCCTTTCAACTTTAAAAACTTCTCTACTTCTTCCTTCCTATCTCTTCAGAGATAATAGAATTGACCTTGCACTGCCAGGTCCTTCAGCACCCTGATGTTCATTAGTAACAAATCAATAAGAATACCTGTCAGAGTAACAGTGTACGTGATTGGATGCTCCAATTTACACATATCTCTTGGATGTTGCATATCTTATCTCCAAGGTTCATGGGGACCTGTGACTGACACTTCAATGCTTTCTCAGAATGTAAAATTCAGTAAATAGATGTTATAATAAAATAAAATTTATTAATATTTGAATGAAACAAATTGACATATTGTGTGCATTGCAAACCTCACAAAATGGAAGTCAATGCACTTGAAATGTTGTGTTGCACACAGCAAACCCTGGCCTGGTTTTAAGACGTATTGAGGTGTTCATTGAAGAGGACTACTGAGGGAAAGATGACTTCAGTCCTCAGTCCAGGATCTGTGACCAAGCTATCTGGGAAAGAGTTATCTAGTGTGACCATGTTAAAATACACTGATGTGACCACACATTTTAATGTGCTAAAAATATTAGGCACTGGTCTAGACAAAAGTGTGATCAAAATCAAGAAATTGGCTGGTATTCAGAGCATCTCATTTTATGCATATGATCAGTGAGATAAATCTGATCTTGGAGAACTGGCCTCAGTTCTGTTCTAAATGCGTCTCTCTGCCCCCCGTTTTCCTGTGTCCATCCCTCTCCCTCTCCCCACCCCACCTCCTCCCTGTTGAGAGTTTTCACTTAGGTTTCTTAGTTAAATCTGAAAATTAACCCGGACAAGTCCAGGCCTGTGTCTCTCTGGGATATTATCAGGGCTGTGTACTCTTCTTCTCTGTGTCGTGATGTGTCTCTGGGTGCTCTGTTTTCCCATCTGTGAATTGAAAGAAAGTAATTCTTGCACAGCTTCTGAGGTGTTTGATTCTATACAGGTGAAAAATGCGGTGCTGTCAAATGCTGTGATTGTACAGTAACATTTATGCTTTTGGAACAATGACTACATAAGAACTTAGAGCCTTAACATCACCATGCAAGATAGTATGTATGAAGCACAATGAATGTAACCCACTTGTTTACTTCCTGATGGAACTCCTGTTAATGTAACAGTTTAGATAACCTAAACATTCCCTTTGGGCAGAAACCAAGGGTATTCTGTCTATCGCTGTTCTGCAGAAATGAAGAAATGAACACTGGACCACCAAAATAATAGATTTTTTAATGAAATCTGACTGAATTTATGTTTTGTTTTTTTTTTTTATTTTTTTTTCATGGACTAAGACATGTTCTACTGTTTTCTATTATTGTTTTCTTATGTCCATACTTTACACCTTTCATCAGAAAGATTGACTGTTCAGGAGGCTGACAAAAGGAAAGAATCACAAGATTACCTTGCAAGTAAATTATGGATTGAGACTTTTTCATCCTTAGCAAGTCTCAGTGAACCAATTACATCTGTTTCCTCTACCTGAAATATAAGGCTAACCAGTATTTAATAATCTCACAACTATATTGGGAAAATTAAGCATTAATTAATCTTTCAAAAGCTTTCTGATATTTCTCAATTAGAACACTTCAAACTGCAAAGCTTTTTATTATTATAATCATTATTTATGGTGAAGGAATTCTTCAATTTTAGGTATCCCATTCCAGTGTGTCTTCTCTAGTTTTGGTTGTCTCTAACCTTCCTGAACACAGAGGGGAAGGTCTGTGCATATTTTATGAATACTGGTAGTTCCTCAACTGTTGTGATGTAAATAAACGCCAGGTATTGTGATGTGACACATATGACTACTTTTCTGTGATCTGCACCTTTGCATTTCTAGGCGCTTGCTGTCTGTTGGAGAAGATGACATTTTATGTTCATTTTGGTTGTGGCACGTTACAGAAAAAAAGGCATGTGCTGTTCCTTTTCATAAGAGATCTGTTTTCTTGTCTCTTTATTTCTATTTATTTATTTATTTATTTATTTATTTATTTCCCTTTTGCCTTAACCCAGAAAAGTCATGCAGGGTATGAAAAGAAAAAGACAGCTATTTGTTTATGGCAAACACAGCATTAGTGTGTATCTTTATCTTTTGGAGTTTCTTTCTGATGTTCCAATGTGCAGAACAATTTGCCTGCTAATTCATTGAAGGCTGCCTTTGTGAGCCTGTCTGAACACCCAGTAGAATAAGAAAATTTACAAGCATAAAAATGCAGCAGCATTTCCTACACTAGCCATTTGAAATTATAAAGTAGGCAACTCCAGCAGAAGGGTTACACATGTGTGTAGCACTGTGACAATGGCTGAGCAAGGGGCCCACAGGATCCTTTTGCTGCTCTGAGGTGAAATTAAAAACACAATCACACGTCCTTTTGGCTGGACAAGAGCACCTGGAGACATCCTTACCCCACACCACAACATTTCCTTTCCACTCTTGCTGCTGTCTGATGAACTAATTTCTAACTTCTTCTGGCCAAAGTAATTATTTCTGACTGGGCTTTGCTTATTTTCATGGTTTTGCCTTACAGAAGTAGGTAAACCAACATGTCTGGTGATAATCCCTGGGGTGAAGAATCTGTCCATCTGGTATGCCCATGAGTGAGGAGAATGATCAAGCTGCTGCCATTGAGTAGAGACTCAGCATACAAACTAATACTGAGCCTTCAGTACAGACATGACCCAAATTGTGCTACCTTGACCCTGCAACATGCAAAGCATCCACTGAGAGGCACTAGTTTGAACTGCATTATCTAGAATGTAATACACCTATATACTATCAAGACAGTAAGTAACCTTTCAGGTGAATCAGGCTTCTCTGTTGCCATACTGTAAGTGAAGAGACAAATTCTGCTTAATGTGGTGCCACTGCCCTTATATACTTGCAGGCATTTCTCAATTCACCTGCTCTCTCTGTGGTTTCTCGGCTGGTTTATTTTCCCTCTTGCTCCAGGTTGTGATGATTGATTCATAAAGCACAGAACTGTGCTTTGCAAGGTCAGCATCAGCCACGTTATTACTGTGTGCATAGTTTACAACCCCAACTTATTTTAAATATTGAGCACAGAGGGATACAGCATCTGTGAATTGGAAATCTCTAAGTCACTTTCTCCTTTCCTTTCCTTTCCTTTCCTTTCCTTTCCTTTCCTTTCCTTTCCTTTCCTTTCCTTTCCTTTCCTTTCCTTTCCTTTCCTTTCCTTTCCTTTCCTTTCCTTTCCTTTCCTTTCCTTTCCTTTCCTTTCCTTTCCTTTCCTTTCCTTTCCTTTCCTTTCCTTTCCTTTCCTTTCCTTTCCTTTCCTTTCCTTTCCTTTCCTTCCCTTCCCTTCCCTTCCCTTCCCTTCCCTTCCCTTCCCTTCCCTTCCCTTCCCTTCCCTTCCCTTCCCTTCCCTTCCCTTCCCTTCCCTTCCCTTCCCTTCCCTTCCCTTCCCTTCCCTTCCCTTCCCTTCCCTTCCCTTCCCTTCCCTTCCCTTCCCTTCCCTTCCCTTCTCCTCTTTTCTTTTTATTTTTTCCTAAGGTATTACTAAAAAGCAAACATTCTTTCTTGTATAAACTGAGAAGCGAGTTTTATTTGCATTGTGCCTTCACAATGGATTACAGCTAGTTAAGCTGAGTCATGACTGATAACGACTGAGTATTTTTTGTGGGAGTAGAAACACAGTTAAGGCCTTCTCACACTCGGACCCCAGCAAAATAATTTGGGAAAGCATGGCTGAAGAGCCAGAATATTTGTAAACTAAAACAGAAGAAAAGCTGTTCTGGAAACGTGTGATCTTGAGTCTCAGTCGTGGGTTGGTTTTCAACTCTCTGTGAACAGGGTGTAACTGAGAAAAAGTACATGTCATGCAATCTACTCAAATGTCAGGGGATTCACCTGTGCTTTTCCCCCACAGGACAAAGTGGAATTTCTCATTCTGTGAAGTGTCTAGGAATTAATTATTTGTTCAAGGGAAGAATACCTTGATTCAGTTATGATTTCCTGACCTACTGCCTAATGGCCACCTCTCTCTCCTCTGCCTAGGGATATTCTAGAGAGAAAATCTGAAATGTTCAGGGGAAAAATAACACACCTTTGCCATTTAGCTTCTGACGGAAGATAGTAGGTCTGGTAACCTTAGCTCTGCACTGGGTGAGAAGTTTATTCCTACGAGCCAAAGGATTGCATTGAGCAGCATATGCCTCAAGTCAAGTAAATAATCTGCTCAGATTTCTCAGGGAAACTAGAAAGTCCTGACAGATCCTTATCTCCATGCACATTATGATAGTCTTTTCTGAATTATGTATTCCAAGTGTTTTGCCTTGGACATGTTGAAAAAGAGAAGAAGAGGGT
Organism: Streptopelia decaocto; assembly: GCF_964273445.1. NCBI lineage: Eukaryota > Metazoa > Chordata > Aves > Columbiformes > Columbidae > Streptopelia > Streptopelia decaocto. Next base: position 31,666,729 of record NC_138656.1, on the reverse strand, counting down.
GAAAACACAACAAAGGAGGGGAAGAGAATGTGACAATAATAGAAGGAATGCAAGAAAGAGGACATTAGCAGAAGAAAAAGAATGATATAGTAAAACCAAGAAGTGCATATGTGAAGGTGTAAGTTCATGTCTGAAGGTCTAATGTAGGTGTTAAGGGGAAGCATGAAGTGAAAAATGTGCAAGCAGAAAGACAAAACAATTGGGTTCAAAGAGATGTTTCAAAATTTTCACATATAACAGCCTTCTCTACAGAAAATGTGGTTTCAGTAAGGCTGATTTCAACTCGATTTGATTTTTAAGTGAGGAAATGAAAATGACTATTTTTTTCCAGTTTTCAGTTTTACTTCAAACAAATAAGTGTTGTAAAAATACACTTACAATTTAATCTTGATGGAAATAAATTGTGACACTTTTGTCAATTTAATTTAATTGAAAAATAGAAATATTTGTTGTTTAGAAACTTTGGAAGCCAGATTGAAGCATTTTTCAGAATTTTAAAACACAGTGTGTTTGGTACAGTAGGGTGGTTGGTTGAAGAAAAAGTAATTCTGGAATATAGAAATCTCCAACCAAAAGACATTTGGTTCTTGCACAGTGCCTTAGGTGCCACAACCACTGTGAAGCTGAGCACTTTCCATTTGCTGTTCTGCAATCTGCCTTTGCTCAAAGCCCACTGGAACTGTTCACCTGGCTCTTGTAACAGGGCTTTAGCGAGATGCCAGGGCAGTATTTTTTCCTTTTTTATTTCATTCTGTTAGTCTCACATGGTTTGCCTCATGGCATTGTACCTGCAAGCCCACACGCTGATCATACAGATGGTTCTTATGGGATGCAATTGTCAACAGCATGGAGAATCACCCTTCCTGCCCTTTTCCTGCAGCCCACCTTATTGTTTTTAGTTTACATCAGGGAAACCCAAAACATGGAGCATAGAAAAGCAGACAGTGGCCATTTAAATATCTGGACAGGGTTATCCAGTGAAACACATGCATAAAAGCTTAGTGTCAATCCATGTGCAATGCCTGTGTGCAGCTAAGCATTTTACAGCTAGCGTGAAGAACACAATGAACAGGAACAGCCCACAGGATCTGGAGCAGGTCCTGATTCAAAGTACAAAGTGCTAGGGGACAAGAATGGTGATGACTACCATCACTGTCGCAGCCTGGTGTGCTGGAGAGACCACAGAGGGGGATGCTTTTCTGGCAATGACTCCCAACTGGTCACAAAGAGAGGCTTTCCTTTTCTGTCTCTTTTCCCATTGCTTTTAATACCTTTGGTAACTTTGAAGATGGTGTATATGTCTTCACCTCCACACCACACTAACAAAGCTTTATGCATTAAGCCTGTCTTAATGTCTTTCATGCAACACTTTTTTGAACAATTGTACTGTTCAGTGAAGTCTAAATGTCACTTATAGCAAGGCCCACTTACTTTACCTAAGTCAAACACATCTCTGTCAAATTCCTCCTGACTTGACCAAAAGAAGAGTTTTCTTCTCACAGGATGTATTAGGTTCCCAAGACTTTATCTGTCTCTTTATGTGGATTCTGTCTTACGCATTTTTGTTGTTTCTCCGTACACAGAGTGAATTTCAGCTTGAGAGAAGGACTGGGCAAACTTGCACAGTCACAGCATCAAGTGCCAATAGCTATATTGCCAGGAAAGCTGAAACAGAGAGCCAAAGAAGCAATCTGTTTCTTACTCTGCTCTCATCACTGCTTACTTGCCATGATATATTTCCACAGTACCTTCAGGTTTAAACATTTTTTGCATAAACTAGTTTGTCCAGGTCCTCTGGCAGTGTTAACATAGAACCAGTTAAAGGCGATAGAAAGAGTATGGTGGCTGTTGACTAGAGTCAGATTCTGGGTCATGCCTAAAAGAATTTTGCTATCTTTGTAGCTGATGGCCACCCAGACTACATCTTAATTCTGTGAAAGACACCCCCATATACTGCTGGTAGAATGGAAAGGATTGATCAGCCTCTTGAAGTGTGTCCCTCTCTCTGCACAATGTCTGCAGATGGAGCCTAAATGACTAAAGATTTAGATGACTAAAAATAGGTAAGATGAATCCCAGCCTAAGTGCTCTTCTCTATATCCTGCAGTTTTACCAAACAGTGCTCCTGCTTTAGCCTCATCTAAAGAGCATGTAGCAATACTACATCCTGGCAAAGCACTTGCTTCTGCTCTCCCTGAAGATGGTGTCAGTTTTTGATTGCTTTTCATAACTGAAGAATCAAGCCTAATGCCTCTTCTTGTTTGGTACAAACACAAGTACTAAAAATCAAAGATAGATGCTGCTATCCCAGCAGCAGAGCACGTTAAAGAACTCATCTCCTGGATCTCCCTGTGCTTCTTTTGACTGTCCAATTCCCTCCTCAACCTGGCTGTGCAGATCACACAGAGTAATTATACGTTTGCTTGTTTCCACTTCTTAACCTAACCAAGAATTGATCACTCTTATAAAGCGGTTACCACCCAGGGGATGGAAATGGAGCTGCATTTTTCTCCTGATTGGGCACACCTCATTAGGTCCACGACAGCCTTCGGCTGAACTCCCTGCCAGGGTAATTGGTAGTGACAATAGTATCGTTTTACCACATAGCAGTCAGCTTTGGCAGGAACAACCAGATCACAGAAACACGCAGGAGGAGGTGAATCAAAAAGATTAGAGATGTCATGAGATTAGTAATTAAATAAGACCTCCAGAAAGGCGTGTCTTAATTTTATTAAGAGGTGTTGAGGACAATCATCTGCCTTAAGTAACAGATGACTGAGCATATAATTATGAAGTGCCAGTTAACAGAATTAGCAGCAGACCACAGAAACTTCCAATATTGGCTGAAAACAGACCTCAATTGAAGAGACAAACTGACCTTCCCTTTATTTTCCTCTTATATACGAATGAGAAAGTCTTGCATGTTTGTTGTTGTTGTTTGTTTGTTTGTTTGTTTTCCACTGTAAATAAAATTCAGCGAGCTGTTTACTGATTTCAGTCAGGCCTATAAGACCTTTTGGAAAAAAAGTTTATTGTAAAACCAAAGAAGGGGGCTATATTTAGCTTACAATGACAGAACAACTGTGAAACTGCTGTTGAAATTGCCAGACATGATATAGCAAGGCTAGACTGACATTGCTCCGATCCAGTCTGATGTCTGCTGTACTCTGTAAGCAATCTCACTTGATCTTACTTGTGCCACTTACTTGTGACCTTGGTGCTATGTAGCCAATTAAAATATCACAATGGGCAAATTGTTCACTTCTTTCCATGAAATATGGGAAATTTTCTCAAAAGCTTTGATATTTGATATACTAATAGATGTGCCAAGTGTGAACAGAATCCAGGAATATTTTGATTATAATTTCCAGGATTATTCTGAGAATTTGGCTAGAATGTGATAACAGCATTTTCTCCAAATTTTGTAAAGTAATACAGTTAACTTAATTATATTGCAGTAACATGCAGGAAAATCTGTGTAGTACCACTACTAGAGCCCATATAGATGTAACGCAGAAGACAATACCTGTCACAAGGATCATTAAGTGTGAATATCATACTTAAAGCATTTGCCTACAGAACCTTTTACTAATTTGTTTATATTATATACAGGGCTGTTCAAACAATGTGTGGACCAGCCAAAATATACACTAAATATATAGCTTTTATTAAGCTTCACAGCACAAACAAACCACATAGCACAGCACGCTGTCTGCCAAAAGCTGTCATGTGGCTGATATAGTCTTAAGGGACATATAAAATTAGCGCTTTTGGAAGTATGGCATTTTTTTATATCAAAGATGATGGGATTGAAACTAATAAGATTGATTAGCCATATAGATGTTTTTATTAACTCTCCATAGGAAGTGGACTTCTTCTATGAAAATTTAATACTGAAAATAAAAAAGTACATTCCTTTCCAACTGGAATACAAATTAAAATTATCCTTTAATTTATTTTTCACTGTTCAATTTTATTTTGTCTCATTTCATAAGAAAAAAAATGGAAAACTATGCCTTTGATTTCTGAAAAGGAGCTGAAATGCTCTGATTTGACAGTTCTGCAACTTTTTTCCTGAAAAACTGTAAAAAAAAATCAGAAGGAATGACTTACTCTCAGAAATTATGGTTTTTTATTAATCAGTAGTTTCTGACAAGAAATCTAAGAAAAAACCTTTCAGTTCTAGTCAATATAGTGTATATAATCAGGGATCATTCCATTGTCTTTGGTTGCTTGTAATTTTCACTAGTGTAAAAAAGCTCAGTATCAATTTCTCAATATTTTCTTGAAATTGTGTAAATCATTTAACCTTCCTGATATAACACTGATGTATCTTCTCCAATAAAGGTCTATTTTTGCCCAGAACCTGGAAAGAAAAGGCATTTTTCCTTCTCTTTATGACATTTTCTGTATCTTTAATCTCTGCCTTTGTCTCTAGTGTTTTTGTTCTCCCTTTCTATTTTCATTTGTTCCAACTTTGCTCTATTCTCTTGCATGACACTGGGTTCATCATTTCCCCTTCTTTGCTCCCAAGCATTAGAAAGGCAAGGGAAGCTTTCATTTTAAAATAATTGAATTATGGGTGCAAGTAACATGGAAAAGCACACATGAGGCAGGTACAAGACTTGACCTCACTGTATTTTTTTTTTAGTTTCTGTCATGTAGGCACCCCCAAAGCCAATTTTAAGCAGACAAGAAGTTCCAAAACAGACTTTATTCTAGCTGGAAAAGTGTAGCAAGTAAACTGATTAGAAACAGCATTAATACAATTATTTAGCACTCTGACAACGTAAAATACAGGTTTGGATATCAGTTGAGGAGATTGTTGGGGTACAACAACATAAGAATAACGAGGATCCACAATGTGCACATATTCACTCACAAGATAAAAAACCAGAGGCCTCTCACTCAAGGGTACCGAGAAGAAATAATCACTCACCTGGGTTAGGTGATAGCTCATTCAATGATACATCAAGTAGAGAAAAATAACCACTCACTATAGTGAGGCGCTCTCAATCCCAGGAAGTCTCCTTAAACGGCGTCCCAGTCTAAGGGGAGGGCTCCAGTTTATAGAACTGCTCCTCCGAGAAGACCACTCCAAGGAGGTCTTTGGTGGGGACCCTGTTTTATAGCCTGGTCAGATCTGGCTGCGGGCATTACAGCATAGTCCAGAAGCTTCTCCACCTCTCTGGTCACCTTTGTTGAGGACCCTGTTATCTGACTGAGGATCCCACCCCTCCTGCCCCCCAGCCAGGGGGAGGTGAAGTCAACTTGCCCCCAAATGTGGGGAGAACTTGTCAGCACCATCCTAGGTGTGTACATTGGGACAGACACAATGGGGCACAAAAGGTGCTAAAATGCCATCAACCACACTATTGAAGGCTCTGGATCTCAGGGGGATGTGTCACAGTTGCATTTTCTCTAAACATGGGGACCTGCACTTGTGTTAGATACACAATGATGGATTGTTCCTTTGTGTTTTCCAGTGAGCTTCATTCACAAGGAAACGTGGACACCTTTAAGGCAGAGCCAGCAGTGGTTTGAAAAAGAAACAAGCAACGATTACCTCTACCAAACAGGCATTAGGCAGGTGTAAGTAAGCACACCTGCTATATCCCAAATTTGAGTTTTAGGTAGCCATGGTGGATAATGACAGCTGGGTTCAGGACAGCCTCTCAGATATATATATGGAATATATATATATAGGTAGTCTGTATATGTATATAGAGAGAATATATGCATATACAGAAATAAATCAAAACAGTGATGATCCGGACAAAAAGTACAGGGTCCCGAAACCTTCTTAACAACAGGCTTGTTCTACAGTTGGTGTGTGTTTGTGGGGTTTTTTTGTTTGTTTTGTGGTTTTTTGTTTTGTTTTGGTTTTGGGTTTGTTTTTTTTAGTAGTGGTGGTGGTTTTATTTTGGGTGTGGAGGGGGTTTTTGTTTGTTTATTTGTTTTGCGTGTGTGTGTGTTTTGTTGTTGTTGTGGTTTGCTTTGTTTTGTTTTTTAAAATTTCTTCCATTCCAAGCCAACCACCTGGGAAATTCAAGAAGGAAATGGATACTTGTCTTCTTTAGAGCTGTAATTGGAATGTTTAAAGAGATATTGTGTCAGATTTGCCCATTCCCCATATGTACCCTTCTTCTCTGTAAAGAATTAATCCGGTGCTATTCATACTGACTGCTTTGCCTACCTGCATGGAACTTTCGGTACTTGCTCTGATTTTTTTCTTTGTGCCGGGGCTATCAAAACAAAGACCTCCTGCTGAAGTGTCGTCTCTCATTGAGGGGGACTGTTTCTTTTACCTGCCTTTATAAACTCTTCTTGTTAACTGCCTTTCCCTAGCATGTGACAAAGCCAGCCCTTGCCTCTAAGCCATATTTCACATGGGATAAATCTATGTCACACAAACAGCAAGAAGGGATTTGCCTATGCTGTGTCTTTAATCCAGCCTAATTCAGAGCAGATGGCTCTGAGAGCTGTGCGCGGGGGCGCCCGCACTACAAGCCTGTCCATCCCCATGCCAGCACCTGCTCACCCGCAGCAGGGCAGTCCCCAGCCTCCCATGCAGCCAGAGAGGCAGGAGGCTCCCTTGCTCTGTCACCCACTTGCAGGAGCCCATAGTACCTTTTGACATACCTGCCTCATCTTATTATTTGTAATCTTTTGGAAGAGGTTAGTTAACCTTAAACCTTCTTCTGTCCCTTAAAATCCTGTGACATCATTGTGGAGGAGGGATGCTATCTGGTTAGTGGCTTAGGGTGCACAGATGCCGGAGCCCTCAGCGAGGCAAGGAACTGCAGGTGTAGCATGTGACACTCAGTTGAGAGGTGACATCGAAGTGACAGTGAAAAGTAGTGGGTTAGCTCACTGTTTTCCTCTTTTAGAATTGGATTAAATGCACCTGTGGAAAATACTTGGTGATGGCTTTCCCTAAAAGGCCCTGAGAAGGACTGACTGCCCTAGTGGGTCTCTTGAAATCTCTGATTCTAGTTTCCTGCAGCTGGCTGTCAGCTCTGCCAGATGCTATAAAAGACAAAGTCAACAGACTGCATTTAAACTGGGCTTTATTCTGAAGGGAGAAAAGGTGTGGTTTCCTTGTGACCCAGTCTGGTGCACAGGATGGATGCTTTCAAGTTTTCAAAAATCATGAGCAAGACTCAGTCCAACTCAATCACAAGATATTATGGTGCTAAAATGATAACTTCAGCATCCTTTCTGATTTTCAAATTTAGTACAGAGGGCTTCTTTTCCTTAGTCAGGAGGAGTAAAACTTTTTTTTTTAATGGAAGCTGACAATCTGTTAGAATAATGGAAGTATAGGTCCTTTATGAAAGACACAAAATATAGCAGCGTCATGATTAAAATCACTGACATTGGATTCATTTTTTGCCCTGAAGCCTGCAGAGTGACGGCTCTTAGAATTTTTATGTCAGCAAGAGTAGCTGCACATCCTATCATTATTTACCTAACTGAAATGTACAATCCTTTTACTGAAACATTTTAAGCTAGAAATCAGTCCTACTAATTTAGTAGATTCACCTGAGGTACTTATTCTGTCCCATCAATCCAGTATCTGAACAGCTTGTAAAATTAAAATATACTAAGAATTTCAAGGTCACCACCTGTTGGCAGTCATTAAAATAGAGTCTCTTTTCCATTAAGAACTGATTGCTTTTTTTTTTTTAACATGTTGTTCTATACTTGGTTTTGCATGTGGTGTATCAATGTTAGAAGATTACAGGATGATTGTATTCAAAGAGATCAGATTTGAATATGAGATCAAGCTAGTTCGTGATTTTAGTTGTTAGTTGTTCAGAGTAAGATCAGCCATCCCACAAAATTTAAGTGTGTTTATGATCTCTGCCTTGCTCCAACAGAACAAGATTGCTAACAGTTGTCAAAGACTAGGAAGGCCAGACAATTGTTTTAAGTCTCTTATTCCTACAGCACTGAGGGCATGAAAAATAAGACCAGGAGATAGATACACATGAACAATGAGATGTTTAAAGTGTTAAATAAACACTTCATGTATCACCTTCTGGATTTAGAGATTTGAAAATCAATCAGACTCAATAAACCAGATGCTTTTGTAAATCTTATCTTTTGTCTTCACAACAAGGCGGCCTAGATACCTTTGTAAAGACCCTCCCTGTCCTAACGAGATCATAATGCAAAGTTGAAAACACATGAATAAGGTTTGAAGAGAGAGTCCCTCCTGTTAGGACAGTGGGCTTCTTGATTTGTACACCAGGTCCAGCTTTTCAGATAGGTCTAAATGTACTGGATTCAGTACTATGGGACCACAAGTACGGCACAATAACATCGTCATTAACCCAAAGGATTGGGGACAGTTCTCCAGGTAATTAGTGTTTTGTGATACTCCGGGCAAAGAAATCGTGATATTCTTGTGTGAATGGTTACTGTTGCGTTAAATACAAGCTGTAAATATCACTAGCGTGCTGCAGTGCCGGTCATGGGCCGGTCATGTGTTTGCTCATTTTCCATAGTTAACGACTCTCATGATGTCATGGACTGAAACAGGGAAACTAACTGCATTTTCCGTTTCCTCTAGCAGGTCCCCTCCCCGTGGGTTACCCAAATATCTCTGTGTTCAACTGCTATCTCAGTAATGACAGAAGGAGTTTGTGCCTGAGAGCTGTGGTTTAACAAGAAAATGCATTCAAACTCCTGGAGACTCAGCAAATCCACCTTTCTCTAGTCTAGAAGTCAACCCCCACTGCTCCCCTGTGAGTAATTTGCAAGTGATTGTGTTGGACAAACCTACTCTGTTTCCCTTGATTCAAAGTCGGGAGTTCATTTTTTTGGTATTTAACACATAAATATCTTCAGCCTCAGCGGCATCCACTTAAAAGAATAGATTGGCCAAATATATGTATAAGTATGTATCAATTTAAGAGATTACGGTTCCCACACAGAAGATGGAATGATAGTGCAGAATACCATGTTAAAAGGTGTATCTGAGAAACAGATGAATTTAGTAATTAAATATTCAAATTCCAGTGCAACAGATGGGGATGAACTTAGAGATCTGACACTGATCCAATGCCTTTATTGCTATTGAGTTTAATTTCACTCCTCTGCCCCACAGTATGTAAACCAACCATGATACACAGACCTTTACTCATACCTCTGTAAAACACTTTCTAAAGCTGAAAACAGTGTAACCTGGGTAGGTGCTTCATGGCAGCATAGCAGGAGAGCTATTAGGGAGCAGCTGTATTAAAAGGCACCCTTCATTCTCAAGTCACTCTAGCTTAGTTGAACATGGCAAAATTCACCATTCCCTCCCTTCAGCATCTTGGATGAGCAATACAGGAAGATGCAGTGAGGAACCTGAGAGAAGCAGGTGTGTGATGTGAACAGGGATGTATAAGATATGAAGGTGTGGACACTTACCCAAAGTGCCACTGCTTCACTCAAAAGTTGATAAGTTTGCTTCTCCTGCCCCACCTTGCTGTATTGTCATTTTCTGGTCTTGCAATGAAACTAGGATCCTGAACCCTGAAGCTTTTTAGGTACACAGTCACCACTGAAACCAAAAAGGAAAATATATTTAAAGTGCTGTTAGGGGCAGTGTCTGAAGTTCTTGTCTCTTCTAAAAAGAGAAATGCATTTCGTGGGAATGAAGCAGTGGTGAATGCAGTCCCCGATATTTAGTTCGGAAGGAACAGCACAATCCGCACTGGAGGGGAAGAGCTGTTAGTGCAGTGTGTCTGCATTCAGTCTCTTGCATCTGACAGTCTCCCCTTCTGTGACCTTGGCCATTTTAATTTTCTTTGGTGCAGAAAAGCGAAAATGCCATGGAAATACCTTAGCAGACTGGCACTGGAGTCTGACAGAGTTATTATATATGTGTGTGCATGTATGTATACATGCATACATATGAATGCATGCATATTTTTAATTATCAGGGTTGATTTTATTCCAGACATTTCCAAATTGCCTGTATATTTTCATGGGCATGGTGAAAGAAAGCAAAAAAAACCATCTTGTGCATGTGTATAGTTTTTCGTTTTACACCAAATTTATATCCTGAAGGGAAAGGAGTAATTTGAAATCTCCTTTGGAATTAATAGAATAGTTGCACTGTCAGTATGTGGATCAAGATAAACCTGTCTGATCTATATGAAAACTATTGAAGAAACACATTTTCATACAAGTTAAAAATCTTGTGCCATGATGTTGATTGCAAAAAAACCCCCAAAAAACCAGGCCCCTTTTTGCTTGTCTCCTATCCCCTACACATCAATAGATTTCCATGTTTTTCCTGCTAAGCCCACTGCTGCCAGGCGATTGTCACCCTGTTATCATGGTGGCAGGGATCCCCTAGAAACTGGGATAAGTGTAAAAAATGCAGATTATCTCCCAGAAATCTGGGTGATCTCCTACTTCTGTGGTCAGAGGAAGGTCCTAACAAAATCTATGCAGTTTGAACTCATTCAAAAGGCTCTCATTTGAGTCATGCTTTTCTAAATTTACTGGTTCTTAAACACTGTGACTAGACATCTCGTGCAGCTTAAGAGAGGAAAAAATATTGTGAATAGGAGACCAGGTCAATATACACCTAGTGATTTGATTTTGTCTGCTTACTTAAGCAAAAGAGGTGTTCTAGGTCACCAATTTTATTCATAAGCACTCTGGCCCAGATTCTTCAGTTGGGATAAATTGGCAGAAATATCCTTGAGACTACACCCATATAGACCAACTGAGAAGTTATTGATGCTTCTAGGATTCTTCACTGTGTTTTAAGAGAACTCTGCTTCTGAGGGAGATGACATTACAGCCAGAAAAAAAAGCGAGAGTGAGGTAGAACTTGAATACAGACTAATTTGGGTGTTTTTATAAAGTCTTTCAGACTTCTCTCCACAAACCATTAAGTCCTAATTACCACACTAACGTTATTTTATATTGTAAGTGCAGCTCCCAAGTCTTGATATTATGGCACCCAGTGGAAATAAAACAGGCATTTAGCTTTACCACCATCTCTGCTATAACCTTTCTAATCCGTGATTATAATTCTGTCAACGCATGCTTGTTCATTATTACTTAAAGGTGTCATCCCTTCCACCAGGACAACATGCTGCTGGGTGAATTAGGGCCATAACTAACCTGGTTTGGTGCTGAAGCAAAAACCTTTCTCTTGACAAGCCATGAATTAAGAGTTTCTTTCCTCCCAGTGGAAGAAGCCTCTCTCCTTTGTTCCTAATAAGGGCAACGCTGAGGTGGATTTAAAAGGTTTTTTCTGTTAAAGGGGTTTGATCTGTGATAATCTTCTGTAATCTGGAAGCTAGGAGCAAACTGAGCATTAGGCCTGGATTGCAAATCCACTCTCAGCCTTTTTTTTTTAATTTATTTGTTTTAAAATTCTTTTAAATACAGTACTTTGCTTTTCCCTTCTGTTAGGGACATTAAGGAAATGCCTTTCCAATTCAGATTCAAATTTGATTAATTATTATTAGATAATCCCAGTTGTGGTAATTGCATGCAGCCTTCAGGAATTTCACAACCGTTTTAAAATTATACAGTGTTGCTTTGCAAGCTGCATGCTCTAACTCTGTGTTAGCCTCACAGCTGCTTTTCTTGCTTTGACTGTATATAGAGTAGATGCTGTAAAGTTCAGGAAACATCATCATTTCCATTTTAACTCACCATTAAAGCTCTTAGACTTACATCTTACAAACAAATCATCTAATGAATTTGATTTGTTTTGTTCTTGTGTTTTCACTTATGAATTGCTTCTGACCTACCCTAATGTTAGCAAATCTTAGTCTCATTTGCACATAATTTTGAAGAAAGACATTTTATTCTAGGATTTGTGATCATATTGCTAATTTCGGCTTTTGCACTCCCTATATAGCTGTTTGTGATAGATCAAATGTTATTACATCCAGTCCCTTGCCTGATGAGAATAACTTTTTCTATGGCCAAGTAATGAAGAAGACATGGTGAACAGCAAATAATGAATGGAGAATACTTGTACTCATGTGGGAGTACTGTATGCTAATACAGGCAGTGGTAGAAGGACTGTTCCCCATGCAGTCAGATGAATGAAAAATAACTGACATCAATATTTATGAGTTGAAGATAACATAGGAGAGACAAGTCACACTAAAACCAAACACATTTTGAGTCTGGCTAGGCTTTCACTCACAGAGGTGGTAAAGAGAGACTCATTTCCTCATCAGCTGCTTTGTGGAAGGTAAAAAATTGCAGGGAACAAAACAGCCAAGGGAGACTCTTACCGGTTCAGAAAAAGACTATTCCCTAGATGTTTTGGGAAGGGCTGCTAAACAAATCCTGCTGGGTGTGCTGAAGATGACAGAAAGAGAGAAAAAATTTAGACCTGTAGAATTGCTATAATTTATACAGGTCTCTAGCACTGGCTAGGTTATACTGGGGGTTATGAGATAGTTTAAGACCAGAAGAATGCAAATCCATCTCTGTTCAGCACATTAGGAGTTGAAGTTTTGTGCAGAAATCGTATGTGAATATTTCTGTAAAGAGTTATTTTGCATTTAGCTCTCATCGTCCTACTCTAACTTGTGCTTGGGGTATAAATCCAAAATAAATCAATTCTTGAAAGACTGGAGGTGTACCTGGTGGATTTTGGAGGAAATTTAGTCTAATGTACAGGATTTCATTCTGAACAGCAGTATGTCCCATCTATATCCACCACAAGAATCATGGATAATAGGAACATGCCACAGTACACTCTTTATAGGGATTAAGTTATTTAGATATAAATAATAAATATATACAATAATTATCTTATAAAACATAGCAGATTCTTAAAACTACCCAGAAGAGGATGAGATCTCTGAAGGGTATGAAATTCTCTCCTCACTAAAATAAGATCCAGGTCACCTGTCCTAGAGATTAATACTGAAGCTCTTCACCAGGTGTAATCCATACTAATGCCAGACACAATTTAAACATAGTAGTATTAACAGTAAATCTAACATACCTGACATAGGAATGTCAAACTGGTGACACAATTTTCAAACAGCTAAAAGGTATTACTAAGGTCTGTACTTTGTCTCCTGCTGGAACAATGACAAACCAGTGGTTCTTAGTGTATTTATGGTCAATTTTGTTCATTTTGTGGTTGTTCTAAAGAAATAATCCTGAAGCAGCCATCCCTAAACTACTAATGAGGAGTGAAAATGTAGCTAGGTCACCAATAGAGAACTGAGTTCATGCCACCTATTGGGAGAACACTGAAGGACAACAGATATCTCTCAGAAAATGCAGGTCCTTAGTTAGTAAGTGATGAAGGATCTCAGTTCATCTGATTGTCTTGTTACACTGAATAATTCGAATAACTGTAATAGTAATCATCAGTCACTGTAGTCAACAGCAAAGTTGCAGCAGAGTAACTGAGAAAGGAGTATGACCAGAAAGCACATCAACCACATTCAGCCTGCACATTCTCCTGTGGTATATGTTACTTCATAGAACCAGGTGGGCTAAGATGTATGGCAGATAAAAAATAACTTTTTGCCTGAAATAAAATGATAAATCAGTGAAGAAAGAGAACAGAGAAGGTATGAAATTTGGGGCGGGCGCATCAGGGAGGCAGTGGGTCCTGGAAGGCCAGGGTAGAGATGTACAGTCCTTCTCTCTTAAATAAACTCAAGCTGTCACAGACTGATCTAGATGGCAGAAGCAAAAGGCCTCCTTCTGGAGTGAGGTCTGTGAGGGATCTGTAACCTGCATTCCCCAAGTAGGGAGAAGTTCCTCAACCTCATTGAAGTTCATGCTTGGTGGTCTTTGTAGAGGAAGGCCAACCCAGATGGCTCTGACCATCAGACTCTGGGTGGCCAAGGCCAGCAAGAGCACAGTGATTCCCGCACCCAGCAGCATGCAGATAACTGTAGCCCAGAAGCTGCAGCCAAAAGTGGATTGCTCTCATCTGTATTCATGGCTTCTAATTGATGCCATTTGCCAACACTCGGTGTATTATGGGCAGTTACATTTCAATCATTTCAGTCTGTGTAGTCGTTTTGGATGTGTTTGTGTAGCAGCCCAACCATATAGCAAGATGAGGCTCTCTGGCAGCTGTTAAAAGCATTTGTACTAATGGCACCAGGAGTGTTTGCATTTTAATGCATCTACTAGGCTTTGCACTGGCCTTGCAACCAGTCCGGGTCCACAATGCCACTGAAGTATCTTGAATAGGAAGCCATCATCTTATGGTTTGTATTGAACAGGAAGACATATTACATCTTTTACTGACCTTAAGTCTACAGACATCAATTTCTTAAGATCAAATTTGTGCTATATTGAGTGTTTCCTGTCTCATCTCCAAATATTACTACACAACCTGCTACTGCGCAATGGTCTCTTGGGAAATGGGGTCTTTTTCTATACAATTTTTATATTATGTGCATATCCAGAGGCCTATTTGAATGGAAAAAGAGAATATCTGGTCTCTTTTTTTTACCAAAACAATGAGAAAAAGGCATTTTTTAAGGTGATGGTGTTTTTTTGGTTTGGTTTGGTTTTTTGTTTGTTTCTTTTTGTTTGGTTGGGATTGTTGTTTTGTTTTTTTTTGCACTACAGCACAGCGTTTCACATCTGATAAAGCTGCTAGTGTTTTTGATGTTGTTGCTGTTGCTGTACACATTGGTTTGTGTTCAGTGACAGTGAGACACACAGGAGGGGTGCTCTGGCCTTCTTGCGAATGAGGAATGTTCTCATCATTTCCGTGAACACTCACCTGCTCATTTCCAAGCTCCTTGGGCAACCCAGTCCCAGATGACAGGCTTGACAGGCTCAGACACAAAAACTCCAAAACAGGAGGAGTCATTGAGACTTCATCCTTGTCCCACTTTTAGCTCTAAGTTGTGCTTTAACTGTTGGGGTGTGAATTTTGGAAGAAATTCTTTGCTTCCTTATGGAGAATAGGATAACATCTCCCAGTCCATCAGGCTTTGGGACAGAGCTCTCTAAAGTTTTCCTGAAGGTATTTTTTCTGAAGTAGCTAGTATTGAACACTCACAGGATACTATGATAGAAACGAATTATTGGACTAGCCAAGTCTAACAAACTCCTATATCACCACGCTTCCTGCCAGTGCTGTGACCTGTGCAGTGATCCCACTTATTCAGACCCAGCCCTTGTACCTGGCACCAGTGACCAGCACACAATTTTGCTGCAATAACACTTGGATCCTGTAATTCAAATGCTTGTTATATTTCTGTCTATGGTACACCACATTTATGAACCTAATTATTTGAAGTTTCACATTCCTGAGTCCTGTTCAAAGGAAGGAAAATTAACACATCCCGTCTTTGGATTTCTGTTTAAGCCTCATTACCACAGGGTAAAAAGTAGACACTTCACTGCACATAGCCCTGCCTGTGCCTTCTCGGATCATGTATTTCATACCAATGTACGAATAAGACTGGCAAAGAGGATAAACTTCCCTGAAAAAATGGAGTCTTCTTTCTCCTGTGCAGACACCTGTCTTGTGATTTGACTCATAAATGGTACAGGTGGTAATTAATTGCTCAGTCTTAAAATATTTCTGCATTGTTCACTGCAGGGAAGAGGATAGGAGTACTAATTCTTTTAAAATAAACAAGGCCCACAGAAAGAATTTGAAAAGTGTCACCAAAGAAACCCCATTCAGTTTCTCATTATATGAAAAATATTATGGGCAAACCTGGCTAAGCAATTTTAACAATAAGTTGATGTCCACCTATGTAGCTGTACAGGTAACTAATGGAGCGTTCTCCTCCCCTATTTCTAAACTAAGATTTACTGATTTTAAAGTCAGGATTTACTTTCTCCTACTACAGGCCATTGATTTTCAATGTTTTTGTTTCCTACCAGTTTCTCTAGTGCTATGTCCAGGCTTCTCATATGACTGAGTATAACATGTGCTACTGTCCTCTCTGAAAACCCAAACTGATGAACAAACTAAAGCACAACATTGTCAGCACAGTTAAGAGCACAAACAGGGGCAGTGAATGCAGAACAGTAGCTCCCTATGGCTACTTGCCTTCCTGCAAGACACGAGCCCTCATTGACAGGAGACTTATCTGCAGCATGTGACGGGAGAATCAGGTGAATAAATGCTCTAACGTAGGAGCTGAGCCTTTGCTGGGGTCATATGAAACGAATGAATCCTTTCACATCCAGTTAATCTGAGGCACTGAACTGTCCCACCTGGGATGAGATGCAGATTATCAACTAATCTGCTGCCTAGAAAGAAAAGATTTCTGTTCTCTCTCTTTTTCTCCCATTAGTATTTAATATAAAAATGTACATATCCTTTTATTACTAAAATGGGAAATCTGTACATCACAGATCATACAGTTAAAAAGCACAACATGTACATGTGTATGTGGGTTCACATGAACATGTAGGCATGAATACAAATGTGTGCACTTGCTGGTATATCTGTATCTGGATATATATTTATATCTCTGGCATTTGCCATCTGCTGAGAGTGTAATACCAGGAATAAGCATCTGGCACTGTTATGTATAGTAGTGCCTTTTGACAGATGATGCTAGGGAATGCTATACCTTTGAGGATTAAGGAGTAATTAATTAGGACAAACAAAACATACTGCAGAACATAAAATTCCTATATTGAAAGCAAGAGTTTCAAGGTACTCTTAGTGTTCATCTGGTTTACAGCCTAAGACTAAACTTAATTTAATGTTTTCAGAGGGATCTCCTTGTCATGTTTAGGGGAATTTAAGATTAAAACAAGATGTTAATAGTATCACTTGTTAATTCCACATCCAGAATATGATTTCACATCCAGAATTGCCCAAGAATTGAACTACGAATCCTGAATACAGAGGGGAGATTCACTGAGAAAACATTCCAGAGAAACGGGCTGCTAGGGGTGCAGAGGGGTGCTGGATGCACCATATGGTGTGCTGTGGGTTACCCATGGGTTAATGGGTACAAAGCATAGCAAACAGATGTGACATTCAAGCTATTCAAATACTAAAATGTTTTCTTGGTTATCGGGTGGAATTATTCATTGGCCTCCAAATTAGAAAGTGCTTAAATTGCTGCTGCATTTATTACACCCACACAGACACCTCGAAGGGCTCTTTTTGGTCATCTGTCTTTGCAGCCCTTTGATGGGTGAAGAGCGAGAATGAATCAAGTAGAGTCTTTAGGAATATTGTTTTCATCTGTTTCCAGGTGAGTCAGTCCCACGGTGTGGGATATAAACAGACTTAGCAAAGGAAAAGCTACCATCTTTTCAGTCTTGCATCATGCAGGGCAGAGGCACCTTTCATTGCTTGGTTGTTATGCATTGCTTTATGAGTGAATGAAACCAAATAGTAACCAAGTAGTGTGTGTAGTTTGGAGACATATAAAATGTTATCTTCCCCTAAGGATGAGGGAAAAGCAAATTGGTTGCTGTTCTCTATATCTGGCAAGCTCAGAAAAGATATTTGAAACCAGAAATATATTCTGATTCATGAAATCTGTAAGGAGGATATAAATTGTAAGGAAACAGTATGTTCTGCTTTGCTATGCAGGCATACATGCACACACACATTTTTATTTTCATTTCATACAAACACTTGGTTCCAAGCAGACATCAAATGAAATCCACATCATCACTAATTTCAGAAATTTCTATTTTGTTATCCTGTTTAATAGTCTCCAGAATGATATTTTGGGGATTTGGGGTTGGTTGGGATTTTTTTTTGTTCATTTGTTTATAGCAGGAGAGGACAGAACACAACTGTGTACAGAATTTCACAGTGGAATCATATCCTCTTCTTTCAAATAAATGGCATATATTTTTAGAAAAAAAAAGCTTATTCTGCTATTATAAAACATGTCAAAAAATTAACATATGCATAGGCAGTTGTCTTTAATTATTCCCACTGGCTTCGCTTTAAATTCTATAGCACTTTTAATGTCCCAGGCTCCTCTTTCAGAAGTCATTTGTTGATCTCTGTTGTACTCCTTACTATCTGTTCTACCTGACACTGGCATCTAAAGCACAGTTGGTGTAGCTGTTAATTTATGAGACAGCACTGGTACTTGCAGCCTATATAAATTTATCAATGTAGGGTTGTGAGACCAGGGGACCAGGCCATTGGAGCTAGCTCATCTCCTCAATGATGTGTGAAAGTATTTATTACACCCAGGTAAGTGGATATCTATATATTGTTTCACCAGCCACTGATGTGCTGTTGTGCTCAGAAGTGGAGAGAGGAAGAATCCTTACCATGCAGCAACTCTACAGAAAAATAATCAAATCCGGAGATGCTGAGTGGGGTGCACACATGAAAATGAAGGAAAAACAAGGTCAAGGCAGAGATTGGTCAGATTGTTCATGGAGCAGCCTGAGGTCACACTTGCGCATTAGCAAATAGGGCATGGATGTAACCTGAGAGACAGAGCTGTCCTCTGCATCTCTTAAAGTGTTAAAGCGGAAGCCACAGGGTAATTTCAGAGGTCTGCTTGGCCAGCTGTGTAAGCAGGGCAGAGGCTGGTGGCATGAGAAGGATGATCAGAATCCAGCAGCTGCCCAGGCATGGGCACCACCACGCTGGGCTGAGTCCTCTTCCTCCCAAATGCGGTGAGCACTACAGGTAATTGCTGGCACTCTTTTCAGTTTGCACAGTATTTGCAAATCCGCTGATGTGGGTTGAGCTTCATTCACTAAAGCCAAATGAATTAAAATGATGATTAACATTAATAAATGTAAGTGTTAGATCATGGATTTTATTACCTGGATTCTTTGGCATCTATCCATTATTTTAAAACATCTGTTGACTTATTTCCTCTAATCTTGTACGAGAAAGTGAAAGAAATGTTTTTCTTTTTCACAACGAAAATAGCATAGGATATTGTTTTCGAAAATTCGTGCCTACATATCCTACTAATATTGATGATGAACTCAGCCATTAAATAAATACAACCCAATTGTCATGTTCAAAGCAAAGCAGCAGCATAATAAAAAGTCCAACCGGACCACAGTGTAACAAGGAAAAGAAAATAATTACATGAATGTCTTTAAAAGTCTTCAGTACAACCTAAATGTAAATGTCATTAATGGTTACTATGAAGGTGCCATCTGGACAGTTGGATGATGCAGATTCTGGAACTGAAGGTGTCGTTCCTCTTGGAAAGCATGAGAAAACCAGAGACACTGAAAGATGTTGCAAACAAAGTTTGACTGGATCTCTTTTGAATATATTAATGTTGGTGGTGAGCAATAATGTGAGGAAAAACCTACAAAGTCAGATCTTAGCATAAAAAAGGCTTCCTCTTATTTCTGCAGAATTTTGATCAGGGTTTAAGAATGAGTGATATAGAACAGTACAAACATAACCACAGAACAAGAGGTGAAATGCCTTTTTGACAAGATCTTTTCTCATGCATTCCCAAAAAGCCTGTATTTCTTGATTGCTACTTTATACCTGAAATCCTGAAGTCAAAGATAGTTTGAGGGAAAAAGAAAGCAAACACCTAGATTTTCAAGATAATGTAAGAAATAATTACTGCTCCTTACTTAGGTTTCAAAGCAGACCACAGATCACCAAATAAATGAAAATCAGGTACTTTTCTTTTCCCCAATAATGTTTTTTACTGTACATTTTGTAGCAAAAAAAAAAAAAAAAAAAAAAGAGAGAAAAGAAAATAAAGGAAAATATTCTGATCACAGGGATGTCGTTTTCTAAAACTCCAAGTAGAAACGTGACAAATACAAGATCAAGTACACAGCCATGTCACAATATATCTCTGCACCTTTAAAAAAAATATACATAGAGTTTTTTCATGTGTTATTTTCTCTGTGCCTTGCACCCCTTCTCCATGTATGTTCTACAAAATTATAGTAACAATGTGCAATTTCAGAATGGTTCCCAGCAGCTGATCATTGGGAACCAACAAATAAATCAACAAACAAATGAAAGGACAGTTGCAGTATCCACCAGAATGCTGGAAATCACAGTAAAGTCATCAAGGACAATGAAGTCAGCTGAGTGAGCCATGTGCATTTCCACAACCACAGCAATGCTCCCCAAAAACTAATTTGAGAATCAGTGTACAAGCCCCAAACAGTTCCTGTTCTTAGTTAGCAAGTACCTTAGTGAGGGTGTGAGATGGCAGGGCGGATTAAGCAGGGGACTGGGGAAGGGCTATCTGTAATGCAGGGCACACACAGGAGACCCCTGCTCTGAGACATCCAAATTTAATTTTATTTCCGTGGCTAATTGAGAACATACCCTATCCCCTGAAATACACTAAAACTTAAATTTCATGTGATGCTACTGATACAGTCAAGCCGCATCATGGTGACTGTACAAAGAGCTTTTGTCATAACTGAGTGGAAGTCTGTGTTTTCTTTGCCAGTCGAAAGGAGTGACAGTGTGACCTTTGCCAGAAGCAACTGGTATTCTTAATGTGGTGATTTCATGACAGTAATTTTTGTTTCCTTTTCTTTATTTTTTAATAGGAATTCTTGATCACTGTTTTTCCCTTCTTTGATAGCAACACGCCTACAAGATATCAATAGCTGCTGCAATCTGCCTTCAGCATTAACAAGCAGACTATGAAGAAGGTGGAGGAATTTTTTTTTTTTTTAATTTATTAGCCCCTAGATTTAATTTTTCATAGGATATAAATAGTTGGTATTGGAGGTGGGTTATACAGTATATCATAAATTTGACCTTTGTACACGTCATCCTTTCATCTGGGGAATTTCATGAGACTGAAAACAAAAAAATGCATGGAAATATACTTTCTGCTGTAGAGAAAAAAACAACTCAAAGGTAATAACAAGGCGAAACAGAACAGAAATCATTAAAGTCCAACTGAAACTCCACTCAACAAAAAGAATTTTTTTTCCCAGATGTCACAGTTAACACCATGAGATTATGTTGAACAATTTGCTCTGATCTGTCCCTGTGGATGCCCTGCCTGCACTTTTGAGAAAGTCACTTGCAATGACAACCAGATATATCCTAGCACCAGTCTTATATCCACAGAGTGTATTTCTGTGGTTAAAAGAAAAGAAAGAAGTCTCCTTCAAAAAAAAAAAAAAAAAGTAAAACACAACAAAAAACCTGTAAAACTCAATTTGTGCTGTTAAACCTCTTTTCACCCCCCTTTTTTAATCTTGTGTGACAGTTCAGCAAGAGTCTGAGTAACTTTTGGAAAGTAATGCTAAGCACAACTAGCAAATTCCTTGAAACATTCACACATGGTTTAGTTGGGGCCAGACAAGAATGGTGCCATACGTGCCTATTCACATTTCATGACCTTCTTTCTCTTTTAGTATCCCTGTTACTTACTTGCTTACTTATCTTTTTGGCCAGTACAGCTGAAAACTTTTCTTTCCCTCTCTTTCCAAATGCATGGCCCTGTAGCAAACCATGCTTTACAATACAGGAGGAGCAGGGGAGACACTGATATTTACACTGTGCTTTCCATTACCCATTCTGAACTCCCAAAAGTCCCTTTTGCCCCTCTTAAGTCATTGTCATCATACTGCAAAAGCATGCCGTTCACCGAGAGGCTCCTCTTTGTCCAAATGTTTGTTATCTTTTTTGGGTAGGTGCAACACTGAGATGTGGCAAAGTCCCCCATGTCAAAAGAATGGCTACGTTTAGTTTTGCCCTCCAGAGGCAACATGAGGAGGCTGCGAAACTTGGACTCCGGTTGGCCCAGAAGTGGCTCTTTGTCCGAGTGGTGGGCCACCGTGGAAGTTCTGGAGTCTGTCATCTCCTCCTTTTTCTGACATTTCAGTTCCAGGGAGGCAAAAGCTCCCATTAGCCGATCAATATTGTGTTTTGATCTGGAAGGGGGCCTCCACTTACTGGACAATGTGCCCTGTTCACTTTGGAGGCTATAGTCATCACAGTCACGGCTATTTGCAGAGCTGGAGGAAGAGGAGATGCTGCTCCGTGCAGACTGACAGTTAAACTCCATAAGTTCATTTCTCACCACCACTTTGGGGTTGACCTGGGGCAAGACTCCATTCTGAACCAGTTGTGCTCCATTTGTCTGTGAGTAGACATTGCTGACATTAGACATCTTCCCCTGGGAATTGTTGCAGACCTTATAGCGGACCATGAGTATTACAATGAATACCAACAGAGTTGCCACAATGATACCTCCAATGATCAGAATCATGGTCCCACCCAGGAACTGACTGTGCATTGACTGGCACTGAGGGTAGTCCTCTTTGGTGAAGAATTGGGCGCATCCCACAATATTGGTGGCAGTAAGGGTTGTGGCCGTGTCATCCCACATTGCCAGGACGCAGAGATCATAGCCTGTTCCAGAAACAAGGTTGTTTACAACAAAGGCTTTGTTTGTAGCTGGAATCATCCTTTTAAAAAAAAGAAAAAAAAAAAGAGAGAGAGAAAAAAAAATAGTTACTCTTGACACTAAGGTAAAAGAGAGGAGAACAGACATAACACTGTGTGTTTACTGCACTGGCTGCTGGCAGAGAGGAGTCAGAGCCATAAAGATCAAACAAGCATTCATGCTTCCCAGCTTCTGTGAGTCCTGCATCCCAGCATTCAGTAATGCACAAGTTTTGAGGGCCATCTCTCAAACATGCAATAAAGGGAATAAGAAAATCAAGCTAGCCTGTTTGTTTGTTTGTTTGTTTGTTTGTTTGTTTTCTCCTCACTTGCATCTGTCCTAATGTTAAATACATTCAAACTTGAACGAATAACTCAGGATAAAAATATGTGCCTACAAAGAGAAGTGCTTTCTGGGTGTGCAAATGGCCCTTCCACTTGCCGAGTCTGAACCTGGTCATTGTCACATCACTTCACAGGTGCCTTAACATTTCCTGTGTAACATCAGCAGGTTGCTTACCTTGTGGAGATGAAGGGCTAGATTTAGTTCTCTGATGCCCTGAGAATGTAAGGCAGGCAGCCACTTCTGTCTCTTTCTCCACTCCCTCGCCTACTTTCCCCATCCTTCTACTTCCTACTGTGGAAAATATCTCCTAGAAATGCAACTATCATCTTCTTTGCCAGAAATTTCTTGCTGCACCACCTTCCTCTGTGTGAGTGAAAAAGAAATACTGGAATTTGCATGATGGGCTGGGGAAGTGTGGGGAGAGGTAGGATAGTGCAGGGATGGAAGCAAGAAGGTTTCTTTAAAATAAAAAATTCTACTCAAATACAAAACCATTTTCAAATACCAAACAGCTAGGCCCAAGTTGTGCTCCAAATTTTGTAATTTATGGATGTTATTCTTTGCTGCCACAAAACTTAAGCAATCATTTGAACTCTTGCAATGTTAGAGCATTGATAGTATTCAAAAATAGCAGACGGGAATGAACAAGGTCTATAATCACTACAAACTGTTGAAAATTGCAGCACATTAGTGGAATACAGTGGAGAATTCCAGATTCAGTGCCTAGTGGGCAGCCAAGAATAAAACCAAAGAGATTTCACATACATGTTTCTTTACCACCACATGACAGGTTTGAGTGAGAGAGAAAAGCTGAAATTAAAACCAACCCATTCTGACTCAGAGCTGCAGATCTTTAGCACCAGCAACAAGGGAGCCCTACAGGCACTTACACCATGCAGCAAGCTGGTGTGACTGTTATTGCGATGGTAAGGCCTGGCCAGAGAAAAAGTCATACTGCTTTTGAGAGTGCCAGGCTTCCTTAGCCTCAAATTGTCACCACGGCTGACATAAACTACAGCTCTTCAGAGGTTCTTCTGTGCAGTGGGAGGCAAATGACCTGCACAGAGAAGCAGCAATATCAAGGCACTGCAAAGACGAGCTTCTGAGCATCTTCGCATTTATGCATTCACGCCACTTACATAATACATCCCTTCAGTCTGGCCACAGGTGAGGATGTGGCTTCTTTTTAAAAAGCAAACAAACACACAAAAAATTCTATAAGGAAAATAAATATTGGTGAGAGACACCTAAAATCTAAACAACACCTGGGCACATTTACTCAATGTTATGTTTGAGACATTTATCATCATAATGGAGATGTTATGCACAGACATAGATGATCTATTCAGAATGAGCTAAGAGATCATAAAGCAACCCTCCTGGATAACTACAGATGCACTTGATAAAATGGTTTCTAATATTTTCTAATGGTTTCCAATAGTCAATATGGTTGGTCTCGAGTTATTTCTAATTGTTCTCCTCTCCCTCTGGCTCTGAGAACATGCCATGGATCACAATGGCCCAGACAATGCCTGCACTCTGTTGAATATTTCAAGGAATTTCATATGCACACACCAAGGATGATATATGGAATAACAGAATACTATCAATCTTCAAATATATGATCCCAAAACTCTTGAACAGTTTCACCAATTGCTTCATATCTCCTTCTGTATCACCTAGTGCTATACTCGACTTTCGACCATCACTCCCCGCCATGTGCTTAAAAAATTCTGCAGTATGTAAGTCCTTCAGAAATCATTTCACTGTGAAACCTCATTACAAACAAGTAGCACTGTTAGCAGAAAGAATAGTCAGCCCTATAAACTTGGAGGTGGGTCATAACTATGAAAAACAGAGCATCTGTTGGAGTGGTTCCTTTTGTTCTGCACTGATGAAACACAGAGACCTCTTTATTTTCTCCAAGCAAACAGCAAACAACTGGGTTTGCATAGTATATGGCTGTGGACATATCTTAGGCATATAGAAATACAGCCTTTCAGCCTAACACACTGTGCCAGTTTATATAGAGTGAACACAGATAACTTCAATCATTTACAACTTGTTTTCTTCAAATACAATTACACACAATCTTCCAAGGGAATGTAACTGCCTGGAATATTTCAAGGACTAGTAGGTAGTGATAATGGCATGAAATGTAAAGCTGTTCCATTTTTAAATGTACAGAAGTGAGGCCACAAACAGTCCTAAAGACAGGATAACTGTATTGAAACTTGCCATAAAATCTCATCTTAGCCTTTAGAAGAAACTGAGTCATTTCTAAACTCAATCAGCCCTGGAAGCTACAGCTGTGATAATATTGGGACTAATAATAGCTATATAAAAGATCACAGTTGCAATCCAAATTATGGAAAAAGCAATCAACTCTCCATATACATCTAAAATGAAGAATTTAAAATGTTTCCATAAATAAACTTCAAATATTCTTGTAAAATATTCAAATTAAAGTTACTGTAAAAGAACAGCTGAGCATAGGAATAAGCACCAAGTTCAGGAGTATTAGGAGTTAAATAAATAATCTCAGACTCAGTTTTCTAGCTTGCAGAGAAGACAATCTTGTTTTCATGAAGCTGCCAAATTGTAAGAGTATTTTGGCATTCCTCCACGCTTTAGCCCACCCTCCTCAAACATACTGCCAGTCAGCTATGATGGATGACATATTCTAATGTTCCCCACACCTAAAACTGATGCAGACACATTTTCACTATGGAATATTGATGACTCTTTGATTGTCCCCAACATAAACAGCTGGAAGATGCCATTTCAATCTTTGCCTTGCTGCCTAACAGGGGGAGTCTCTTCATGGCTGTTCTGTACTTATAGCACCATTCATCATGGACCACCGTGCCCTGCCATTGGAACTTAATAGCAAGGAGCTGCCACAAAACGCAAATTGGTCATTAAAACTGTGTCTACACAGAGATCCTGCAAGGTTTTGCTCAGCATCTCATCAGCTAAACACAGAAATCTGGGTTCAGGTAGCAAGAATCTAGAGCATGGTTCAGTGGCGATCAACAAAAGCTTTTGAAAGTTGTTGTCTTTTGAAACTTGGAAGATCCTAGTACTTACTTGTCAGCCCTCAGGTAGCAAATATACTGAATTGCAGAAGCATCTTGAGGCAAGGAGCCTGATACTGTCCAGGGCAGTGTGATCTTGTAGAGATGCTTCTTAGCATGGAACAGGGACAGAGTTCTAAATTTGATACTAACCTTTCCTTAGGAAAAATGAGTAACAGTTCACTAACTGCAAACGGAGATCAACTGACAAAATATTTACTTAATTTTAAGCTGATTGTAGCTTGTGAATAGGTTTTAGTGTGTACAGTATAAGGACCCTAGCAGCAGTGAGGACTGGGAAAGCAAAAAAATACTCAAATATATTAACAGTGTAAATGTAGTCCTAGTTAGGACAACAGGAAATTTGGAAATCTCCTTACAGAAGCCAGACACATAAAACACAGTAATTTCTGTCTTTCTCTTCTAGTTTATTTTCCTTGGGGTAAGGGGAGCAGACAGTCTCCTCCACACTGGCACCAGGACTTCATTACCTGATTCGTAAGGTAGTTTCTGAGTCCTATCTGAAGATCAAAATACCCCAAGGAAAACTATTCATCTAAGAACATGTCTTTGACCTCTCTTAAAATCTTGCCTCTAATGAATGCAATGAGCACAGAGATCTTACAAATTATCTTTCTAATTTACAAATAAGCTCTCTTCTCTCAGACTTTGGAACAATAGCATCACTTATTGGAAGAGGAGAAGACCTATGGCCAGGATTGGGGCATGACATAAGAGTCTGAAACAGAACCACAATAAACAATTGCTCCTATGAGCATATGTTTATGTGTGATGAAGAGCTATGAGGCTGAGATTAAAGCTTACAAGGTTTTTGCAAACCATACATTCCCTTCAGTCCATGAAGATTTACACCCCATTTTGTGAAAACACCAAAATGAGCCCATGAGAGTCTTCCTTTTAACAAAAGGAAGAACAGTGCTAGCACCTTTCTATGAATTCAACCTTATTGTTTACCACAACTGCTAAAAAGTCCTTGTTGTGTCCTTGTAGACACAACATAGGGAAATCAAGAAATTTTGTAATTATTCACTTCTGTGTGTGGTGATACTAAGAAAATTAGAAAATAAATTACTTGGAAATGCAGGAGAAAAAGGTTTGCTACAGACTTCACTCATAATCCCAGATGCAAGTGAGAACTGAAGCTTTCAGGGAGTGAACTGTGCTGAGAATTTAGGAGACCAGAGTTTTATTCTCTACTTTATCAGTTACACTGATATCAGACTCTACTTTATCAGCAACTCTCAGTTCCTGAGAAATCATTTTGCTCTACTGTAAGTCTCCTCATCTTTAAAATGGGGATAATGCCAACAATCTCCTTTCAAAAGAGGCCTGTAGTGTATGGAAGGAAATTAGCAGATGTTATGATTACACTGTAATATACAAATGGGTTTTTTTCTTCTTTGTAGCACTGGGGA
Organism: Streptopelia decaocto; assembly: GCF_964273445.1. NCBI lineage: Eukaryota > Metazoa > Chordata > Aves > Columbiformes > Columbidae > Streptopelia > Streptopelia decaocto. The sequence continues at coordinate 31,639,537 of NC_138656.1, read as the reverse complement.
TTAGTGTGAGTGAACTGCTGTTTAATACTGTGGTTATGCAAAACAGACAAATTAGAGAGAAGACAGATTAGGCTAATTGGCTAGGCAATTATTTTCCTTTTCTCCATCAAAGAGTGGTATGATACCATCTAGTTTTAACCTGAAACTGCTTTAATCACAGAACTTGCAGAGAGCCATCAAGTTCCTTTGGGAAGGTACTTGCAACTCCCAAGACTCAGTTTGATAATGACTTGATAGATTATGTTGCTTTTCTCATGGTTATATTATTATTATTATTATTATTATTATTATTATTATTATTATTATTATTATTATTATTATTATCATCATCATCATCCAGGGCTATATACTATTTATATTGCAGTACAATTTCTCCTTTTCAATTCAATGCCAGGAGTTTGAAATGGAAAGTCATGCTAATTTATTAAATACTTGTATCAGAAAATAAAAAAAAAAAACCCTACCAAAATCTTAATTTCTTGGGTGTGAATTTTCAGCACCTATGCTGTTCAACCCAAACTCTTCCTTGGAGAGTCCATATCTACATGGTGTATCCTAGGGCAGACACCTCATAAGAAATTGTCCATGTCTCTGCTGGTAAATTCTCTTTTCCTGGACCTGAGAAAGCTGTATATCAAAAATAGCCCTTGGAAAATTAACTGCTGAACCATGTTTGAAAAATCATGTCAAGACATTAGTAATGTAGATGATGGGGTTCTGGTGTGTGGGAAGGTTTCTGGGCCCTCATTAATTTACCTGCAGAGCTGTGAGCACTGATTATGAGGAAACTGATAAACAGTAGTGTTAAATTCTGTCACTAAGCAACATCAGTTTGTAATGAAGAGGGGAAAAAGAAGAGGAAAAGAGGTGCCAGGCAGAAATAGCTGGGTCTCTGTAAAATTGTATTCCAGTTAGTTAGCACACTGATTTTCCTGTATAGTAATACCTTAGTGTGAAAATATCAATCTCACTGTACTTTCCTATTCTTAAACTTCTTCTTACACAAAGCTGAACTCACATTAAGTACAAAATATTACCCTGATTGTTTTCAGAACTAGAAATTGATCCAGAAAAGATTAACAATGGAATCTGATAAATTCTATTTTTTTCAGTGAAGATGTCAAGCCAAAAATGTTCATGTATTTCATCAATAAGTTTGTCCCCTATTTTAAAATCTTGGGATTTTTTTCTTCATTCCATATTAGAAGTTAATTCTGAAAAATTAATGATTCCAGCTAATCACCCTTTTAAATATTGTAGAGGGTCTGGTGGAGTTTCTGCTTTTCAGGTGGAGTTTCCACCTTCAGTCCCAGTGGGATTAAAGTAGGATAGTCGAAAAAGGGGAGACGGAAAGTATCAGTGGTGACATACTGGAGAAAGACTGGCTAAAGAGCATGTAAAAAGAGTGGGTAATCAGCAGAAGGAGTTCACTGCCTGAAGAAGGACCACATGAAGGAACCTTTAAAAGCTGGTGGATGCAGTTCAGTGGCACATAGATCTTGCTTCTTAGTACACAGAGATAGTAATGAGGTGTTATTTCATTGAAGACAGGTAAGGGAAGAAGGAGGAAGAGAAGGTTGAAGTAAGGGAAGATCCAAGAGGAAAAGCAGATAATGAAAACTGGTGTCTTTGGCAGTGTCTTGAGCGGCAGAAAATGACAAACACACTCAAAACAGCCATTGGCAAGGCACTATCCGGCGTGTGGCTGCCATCAAAATGATGGAAGAAATCCAGCTGACCACTGGTTGGGCACCAAGGTCAGAAAAACAGCTCAATATATGTTGAGTGCAATCAAATGTAGGTGAAGATCTTTTAGCAAAGACAATTAGAAAGATAGTAAAATGAATCAGAGCAGTGGAAAGAATTCTGATGGTGGACAGATATTAAAAAGTCTGGAGAAAAGGGCAATAAAAGATCAGAGGAAAACTAGAAGGATCTGAATTGCAGTGAAAATGTCACATGTGATGTATTGCCTGGGAGCAAGAACAAGTAATTGACAAATCTGGACTGCAGAGTTGGCATTCTTCCTTGTTGCCAACTTTGGTAATTTCCTAGAAAGTTTTATGGTGTATACTGTTGTCATTTTTGCTGTGTTTTCATTCCAGACATCCCAGTTTCTCAATCATGGAATGAAAAAAAGAATCTAAAATGTTATTAAAAAATAAGTAAGCTACCAATTAAGATTAATTTTTGACCTTTCAAATTGCCAAGAAAACCCTCAAATACATATCTTCAGATCATCACAAAGCCTCGAGAATCAAAAAACAATGTACCAAGTATATTACCGTGTGGAATTTCACAGTCTTTTGGCACCTGATTCAAGATTTTTTAATCTGAGAAAGAGAAAGACAGAGGCCTACTGTGACCTGCATCTCAAAAAAATGACAGTTGTATTTCTGGGAAAAAGATAGTTGTTAGTATTAGCAACATGGCTTAATTCCTCTGTCAGTCATGTCAACATAAAGAAATGTCAGATAATACCAAGAGGTAGTCAGACTTATTCAGTAAACACTAACTCGACCCAGCATGAATAATTTTCTGTATTTTTTATTTTATTAGTTTTGGGGGGGTTTATGACATACAATCACAATTCTGCCTTCAGATGGAATATTTATTGTTAAACACAAATCTGTTCCTGCTTCTCTGATTCTTGTCTTCTCATCACTCATGCATCCAGCTGCCCTTCAGAGAATTTGTCTTGTCAAAGAAAACAGATAGTACATATCATTTCATTATTATTTCCTAATTTGCTTATGTTCTCTTCTGCTCATTTGGAAAAGTGGTGTGGGAAGTGGGGAAGAGAAGGCAGAGCCAAACCAATTGATATGTCTGTCACAAGATGGTGAGCCAGGGAGATACTGATAATTAATATATACCCTATGCTGCAGGGGAAAAACAAAACAAAACAAACCACATTAAACTATTAGCTCAGAGGATATAAGTTTCTGGTGTTATCTGATAAACTGCTAAATGGTGTCCCCTGGGGATGCACTGAAGTCATTCAACAGGTGACAGAACAAAGTATAGGCTTCTAAGGCACATAATTGCACAAGGCTGAGAAAGAGGAACTGTGGCACAAGATATTCTGCTCCCTGTCATTAGCCATTGCTCTAAGTAAGAGGAAATGTTCCTCTCTTTATTATTCCCAACCAGAATCTTGCGAACAATAGGGAACTGCAGGCAGACAGAACTGGTGAGATACTTCTGGATGAATGAAAACTACCAGAACCATCCCATAATGCCCTGAACCAAAGAAATTGCTCAGTGCAGCTGTCCAGGTACAAGATACTGCACTGGGACAACCACATTTTGGTTAATGGTATGGCAACACAAAATTAGACTTTCAAGCTCCCTGACTAAGCTATCATTTATTTCACATGGACATGACAGCAACACACATTTAGTCCCCTGATCATTAAATTTTACCTTTAAAGTAAATGCGCGCATAGCCTCGGAACATTTAACAGCACAGGAGATAACTCCAGTCACACCCAAGCTCTTATGCTACACATGGAACACCTTTCACCTCAATATATCTGAGATATTAATTGCCTCATTAAAAAAAAAAAAAAAATCTCACATTAATTCAAATCCAACTAAAACATATTTAAGCTCATTAGCAGAGTAATTGAAAACCCACACAATATTTCTGTTAGTAAATATGAAATTGAAGTATTTATGGCAACAATGCATAGCCACACTAATAAATTCATTCTGTATCATATTAATGTAGCATTAGAAAGCTATTGTAATTCACAGCAATGTTTCAAAAAGCCAGACAGTAAATTTGGGATTAATCAAAACATATCTGAAGTCAAGAATTTATTCTACTGATAGTCACAACAACATGTTACAACTGCCTGATTTCTAAAGATGGAAGAAATAAAAGTTTCCCATGAAAGGTGTGTTCAAGTCATTAAGCAGAGTGTGGGACCTGAGACACTCTTTTCCCAGGTTTTTATATACAAATGGCCCATCCACTTGACTGAAGTATCTTGCTTATTCTCTCTGACTCAAGTTTTTTTAAACTCCTTCATGCAGAGTTGGACAGTTACACAAGAAAAGGTCATCCTTACCATGCCAACAGAGGTTCTCATGAGAGAAGCAACATTAGAAGTAATGAGCACATTTAGGAGCTCAGAGGAAATTATTTTGCAAAAGGGATTTTGCCATTTTCCTGTCAAAACATGGCTGTGAGATTCAGCTATACACTATCCTTCCTTGAGAGTTATAAGTGGGGCTTTCCACTTATTTCCAGGCAGTGAAATCTGTTCAAATTATGATAGGATCAAAGAGACCTGATTGGGATCCTATAGTGGTTAACCGTTGCCTGTATCATTTTTCTGTAAGAGCTCATTCGAGCTGAGGTGAAGAGGAGGATCTTCAGTGACTTACTAGCAACTTCATTCATGCTTACCACACAGAGCACTTATGCGAAGTTGCAACTTATGTGTCCTGCAGAAACTCTGTGTCCTGTCACACAGACTAATTTTATCTCCAGAAGGTCATGCCAGAATGACAAAAACTCCAGGCACTGCTCGAAGTGATGTTTGTTTGTGTTTTGTAATCGACTGGTCAAAGCAAACTCCAGCCTGCTGTTTCAGGCTCTTCTGTCACAAAATCTTTGTGCACTGGTGGGAGAAGTGTGGTGCCAGCTAAAAGCTGACAGGATTACTCAAGCTATTCCAACCAAAAGAGTCTTATCTAGTGAATTAGAGGTCTCACTACCCATAGATTGTGTATACCTTGATATATCAGTCTGCGTTAAAAAAGTGTTTTAACACAATTTATGCCTTTTTAAAAAGTTTAATCACATATCATGTAAGTTTTCCCCCACCTCAGTGACTGAACTTGTGGATAGTCTCAAGAAATCGGAAATGGTTATCTACCAGAATCTTGACCATGTCTTTCATCACGAAGTTGAAAAAGTGAGTTTAATTCCTAATTGAGAGGAAGGGAAAGCTGCATTTGCCAATTTTCCAAAAATGATCTAAAGAAATATAAGCTTACCAAAGATACATCCAGAGTATATCTATATTCAGAGAAGAACATAGCCACAGTTTAGAAACATGAAAATGTGTTTGGAGAGATTTTTACCATCACAGGCAGTTTGAAAAGGAAGCAGGAAAACTGTAAGATGGAGGACCCAACCCTCTAGCCTCTCAACAAACATTGGAAATACCATTTACTATCTAAAATGGATACAGTAGAATTGCTTGCTTCTATTAAATTAAGAAAACCTTTTGAAAAACAGTAAGTAAAAGTTCGAATAACAAACTTACTATCGACCATCAAGATTTTAGTTTCTGTATTATAAGAGGGAGAAAATATTTTGCAACACAAATCTCTATGAAACATGCACACCAATGCACAAGGTAAAGAGACTCAGAATGATTCAGGCTGACTTTCTCAATAACATTGGGGAATTTTTTTTTCTTTTTTCAATTGCAGAATGAGAACACGGGGTGCAAAAATCACTAATGGTCAAAATCATTGTCTCCTAGGGAAAAAAACAAACAAAACAAAACAAAACAAAACAAAACAAAACAAACACCAGCAGCATATGTTTGTAAAAAAGGCATTTCCTAAAGCAGAGATTTGACATTTTGCCACTTTCTGGGTATTGTACATAAAGCAAAGGAGAAGGAAAGCTAGAAGGACCAAATAGGCTAGAAAGACACAGAAATGTTGAATTTCGGAATGCTTTACAAAAGGCCAGAACACAGTTGCGTCCTTTCAGTTTGTGATACCAAAATTAGATAAAAGCATTTCTCAGCAACCAGAGGTACCCTGCTTTTTTCAAAGCTGAACCTGGACTGAAACCATGCTGTGTGAAAAGTGACAAATACATTACTGAAAAAGAAAGTAAAATTCATCCAGTAAGAAAACAAGTTTTAAATTATAATTTTATGACTCCAGGAGGAAGAAAAGCATAAGTCAATGATAGATTCCAATGGTAACATATTGTCACCTAGAAATATGTTTTCTGCTAAAGGATCTTAAGCAAGTGCCACAGATTTCTAGTACTTGAACAAAAAATACTAAAAAGTAAACTACTAGTTCCTTACATGTTAAAAATGAGACCCAGAAAACTGAAGGAAGCTGGCACATGAGTCATCTGATAGGCTAATGACATGACCTCAAATCTGAATGTAAGCAGTTCAGAATCCCAGGTTGTGCATCCCAGTAGTAAACCCAGTGCAAAGAAGAAAGCATGAGCAATATTTACTGTATTTTCTTCTTCCAGGCATCAGCCACATACTTTGCAAATACTCACTTTGCAAATACTTATTTGGCCCTCCTCATGTTACTTCTCAGTCACAGAAAGTACACAGAAGGTTTGGAAGTACTTGGGCACAATTGAATCATACTTTAAAGCAAGGTTACCTATTAAATGAGTTTACAAATACAACACTACTCAAATTTCGTGTCTCCTTTTTATTTCAGAGATCCACAACTGATCTGTTTAGGGTTGACAGTGTAACATTAAGAATAAACTAGAATTTCTTCAGATGTTTCAACTTCTCCAACTGATTATAAAGTTTTACCTGGCTCCTGAGATTTATCCACTTACAGCTTAAGTTACGCAGTTATGCTGAATATGCTCTCAGGATCAAATAGGATCAGAGAATGAGGTGATCAGCAAGTTAATAAGCTTTCACATGAAAACCAGCTGCAACAAATATAAGGTGGCCATCAGTCTGTTATAGCTACATGCAGATCTGCTAGGTTTATTACTTCTTTACCAATCACCTTCTTTATCAATCGTTACTTGTTTACTTAATCATCATACCTGAAGGTTGTTGCAGTCATGGATTTTTCATTGTCCACCAGTAGAACAAAAGCTTCTACATGTTATACGCAGTCATATAAGGTCATCACAGACAACAGAAAACAGCTTGTGAACAGTTTCATTGAAAAGATCTATAAATACTGTGGAGTCATATGTGTAAGAGTGCCATATACTGATGAAAGTGAAATGAAAGAATGTTTTTTTCTTTATCTTTGCTTGAAAAGCTTTCAAAGCAGTGAGTAATGAAGGAAGAGACTGGCAGATTGCTCTGGTCTGCAGAGTTTGAAGTGTAAAGCCTGCAAAACTCTCTTCTTCACTCTGTAAAATCTTTGAGCTCTCCTGCTGTAACTCCGATAACATAAGTGAGTAGGACATGCAAAATTGACCCTGAGAGCTAAAAAAGGAGAGCATGGAACAAAATGCAAATCAAATACACGATGATACTAAACCCACAGTTTTAGCCCACTTGGAGAATACAGAATCGTTTGTCAGCTCTACTATCAGATAAGGATGTTGTCCTCATCCTGTCAAAATGATCAGTAGTAGAAATTTACCAAAAGCTCATTGATCTTTAGGAGCACAAAAGATGATCCGAGCATTGATTCATAACACTAAGCAGAACCAAAACCTTGGCGCGGTCCCTCTGAAAAGACTAAGGAGGAAAAAGTCAGACTCTATCATTCCTAGAAAGGAGGCTAAAAAAAATAATGACATAGACATATAAAATTCCAGGCTTCTGGGAGACCACAGCCAGCACTGCATTCTAGGGTACAGTAGTTCTATGACACTGTTTTCCCATACATATATTTATCATGAGTATTGTCAATAAGGACATTTGACTCAACATTTCTAATAGTCAATATAGCCCTCAGAGGAAACTTAAGCATGTCCCTCCTTAACAACTACATGGACTGGGAGAGTTCCTTACATCTGTAGTCAAGAAAGAACAAAAGCATTTTTCCTTCTTTTCTCGATAAATGATCACCCCAGAAGTACTGGAGTGCAGTTCAGGGTATATGAGTGAGGGAATGAACTAGACAAGAATTTTTTTCCCTTATGAAGTCCTGCAAAACTGTGGTCCACTAGCTGAACTGCTGATTTTGGCTTCTCTGCAGTGGGCTGGGCTGGGTGGCATCCTAAACTTGCCCCTGCATCCCTTGATACACAGCTGCTGGGCTCCAAGTTCCCTTCTCTAAATGACTGAGTTCCCATTCTAGGTCACGCCAAGACAGTGCTGTCCACATGACGTGTGGAATTTGAGTAGGCACTACCATCAGTCTGTGGCAGAACTTCAGCAAGACACAGTATATGTCTTTTTTGCTTCAGAAAAGAATGAGGGCTAGACTTGAGCATCTTGACTGATGAGATGACCATTCTTTCTTTCTGGAAAAGTCAGCCAGTTTTGGAGAGAGGTGATTCATATATATATATATATATATATATATATATATATATATAATTTTTTTTTAAATTTCCTTCCTTATTTTTCTGCCTCACCAAAATGACAGAAGGAGGGAGATTCACCAACAGAAGAAATGAAGCTGTAAAGCTGTTGAACAGGAACTCTGACTAAACAAGAGGGGAGGATGTGGCCCATACCCAGGTGTCTGAAAGAGAAATGTCCACATTTTCCCCAAAAAAATAATTACAAGGAAGCAAAATCAGAACAGTCTGACAAGACTTGTCTTTCGCCCTTTAAGTCTGCTTTGAAGCTACATTTGTTTCCACAGTCTCTGGAGACATCTCAAGCAGAACACATCTCTATTTTGTTTCTTATGCCTTTACCAATAGATCACAAAGGTAAGAAAAATCCTGTGTCAGAAAATCTCAAGGCCTTTTTATCCACTTTAGGATTCAGGATTGCTTTCAGAAGAGACATTTAGGGTATAGTCCTTTCCTGGCCATGTGCACACTCTCTTTGCAGATGTGTATTTGTGCAAACCCCTCACATTCAGTGCAAAACATTTTCCTAGACCTGAGCTGGGAAATATTTATCCTACTGTCACAATGCCACCAAATCATCATTTGGTGCTTGGAAAATGCTGCATTTGGGGATGAAGTGAAGATAACTGTGGCACTGCAGGAAACTTCTATGAGCTACTGCCTTTTACATAACTGGGAGTATCTAATGTGCCTTGTAGGCAGATTAAAATTAACTTATCTCAGTCAACAGAAACTACAGACAAAGCCAAATTATTCCCCACAATGCATGTGTTTCTCTCTTCCACATTAGCCTGACTAAAGGCACAAGTCAAAGATGAGTCTGGTTCTAAATTCATGTGGCTATGTACCTAATGAAGGTAAAACTCTAACTCATGGTGATTAAATTTCAGTGAAATATTGATGAATGCTTAATTGGTTTTAACATCTCAGCAGTGGAAAAGACTGTCTTGACTAAACTTTATAACCGTGTTTCAGAATGTTAGTTGCTTTTTAATGACCGTGATAGTAACTTTTTGCAGTGCCATAGGAAAGATGGATGGACAGAAGTATATTTGTAACCACCAGTGCAATTTCTCACTCCATATTGCAAATACAGGGTGGTCTGCTACAGATTTTACCTGGGTCTTTCTTTCTCATGTACATTCTGGGTTTGTTTGCAGATACTGGCCTCTTTATTTTCTAAAGTGTCCCAGAACTTTCATAGACGTATTTCTGAATCCACTTCTATGTGGATTTTATTTTTGTTTTACCTTGCTGTGGAATGAGTCACTCCACATTCCCTTCATCATGATGACAAATACGATTGCTGCTCCTGAACATATGGTACAACCTAAAAAAGGGTTATCTTGTAGGAGTGTGTCTGTATGGATCACTTATCACACAGTCCCCAGGAAATAGGATTGCTTTTTCTTTCTCAAACTGCTCATGTTCAGCATTTTTCTGTCCATTGCTTCCCAATGTGCTCATGATTCCTCGAAAGAGGAAACCCCACTCCCATTATAATTGGCCTTCTACGTATTCCTCACCAAACTTGGATTCATTCTACTGCCAGAGGCTAGTTATATAAGATGCAAAAGCAAAAATACAAAAGTATTTCTCCCTTCTGTGTTCATCATCCTAGATTTGCCTAGATTAATGTGAATTTTGCTTTTGGAAGAGTCAAAGGATCATATGAGCTCCTGTATTTGATGGAGGAGGGCAAGGGTTGCTGAGATTTGGAATATAAAGAATAATGTTAGGGTGGTGGATGGTCTGTTATCGTCCAAGATGACTGACTAAATCATCAATGGCTTCTCATAAAATGGTTGAGAGTTAGGCTTGAGAAAGCCCAGGTGGCCACAGGCAATCTGCTCAAGGCCATGATAAAGTTGAATACAAGTATCCGAAGTTTATTTATGGGAAAAGACCTTGGGCAACTGATTGAAATTGAATGGGATGCAAAGCCACCATGGAAAAAGGAAGACCTGATATTTCATGTGTAAAAAGAAAAAGAAGGTAGTCCCAGATATTTAAATCCAGTTCTAGAATGTTCAGAGATAGGTCACTTGTTTCATAAGCAGCTGCTTCCACTTGAAAAGTGCCTGTGACAGTGAGGAACTTCTGTGTGTTATTAACACTATTAAGAGACATAGAAAAAAACTTCAAACATTAAGAAGCTTTTTTCTGAAGGTCACAGGACCACATGAGCACAGAAGAATGTAAACCCAATGTCTTTTCGGGTTAGCATGTTCGTTAGTTTCTACAGTACTACTCAGTTCTAAGGTGTCTCTACTATCACTTTAATAATCAGAAAGTCTGTGGGGGAAGTCAGTATCATTCAGCCCAAGGGTTTTGTGCAGCAGATCTTTCATGCTTTCATGACAAGCCATTTTCAAAACTTCTGTTATGCAGATGAAATAAAGATGACCTTTATCTTTCACTTTTCTCCATTCAAGGTCAACAGCAGTTCTGTGATCTATTGAAAATGGCACATGATGCCCATGGAGGATTTCCCATTGGTGCCAATGATTAATGGTTGCATTTCACTCTCCTCAAGGCCATAACTCACTCAGAGTTTCAGCATTTGAGAATGATGGAACATCCCTGGAATAGATAAATCCATAAATCCTTCCAAGTCAACAAAAAATAACCAGCTCTCTAGGGGCTTCATCACAAGTCAGACTGTAGTTTTCAGAGTAATGTGCATATATAACACAAGATGTGGGAAACCAGATCACAGATAGGAGAAGTCAGAGAAGTAATTTAAGGCTGGTTATTGTCACATTCTGTACTCTGTTCACTGTTGTTCACTTTGCAAGAAGAAAATGTCAGGCAGGCAGACATCACTTATTGTCCAAAGTATCTGCCTGTGTGACAGTCATTTCATTTGCACTTGTGCTGGGAAGCACATTCTGAAGTACATGACTTATCCCAAAAGCAGCTGTATAACAACATCACGAACCAGCCTTCAAAATGCCTGCCTGTGGGAGTAGTGTATCAGTCACGTCATTTGAAGATTTATCTGCTGATTTTAACCATCGAAAGTTTTTATTTCTGATAGCTCTGTAGAACAAATTCATGTATCAGAGAGACCTGGACTATGTTTAGGCTAGTGCATTATCTACAAGCAGCTCATCTGCTAAAAGTTTCAGCTTCCTGGCTGGCCAGAGCTCAAGATCTATTCACTACAGGGAGGCAGTCTTGCCCCCAAACTGTCAACAGGACGGGCCAGCTGTGTTGCCTGGGACTGTGGTGAGTCCAGCTCACAGGTCCACCTGAGACATGAGCCCCATGGAAAGGGAGAGTGGCTGTCACTCTGCTCTGACTGTGCACTGGAACTGGTAGGAGGAGGAAGGGCAGCCCCCCTTGAGCTGCCTCTGCAATCTGAATCAGCTGCCTGAACTAGATGCTGGAGCTCTGTGGAACAGAAACCTCTTCTGAGGACCCAGGAAGTCTCTTTGTGTAGGTTGTCAACTACACTCAACTTTTTTGATAAACAAAACAGAAGGCGTGTGAGATTGCCAAAATGCGAACTGTAGGAGCTCTCAGCTACACACCATAAAGTTATGTTTTGAAGTTTAACAGAGCTTTTCTGGACTCAGAAAAATCTCCCATAGTTCTCAGAAGCTGTGGTTTATTTAAAAAAATATTAAAATGAAGTCATTTTATTTGCATCTTTTATTTTTAATAAGAGTGCTCACAGATTCAAGAAAAAAAAAAATTAGCCTTTTCAGCTATCCGTTTTCAAAAGCAGAGCTTAGGAAGCTTTTTCTTCCTGCTTGTTTTTCAGTGAAAACATTTAAAATTTTAATGGAATAGAATATTATTTCTTACATATGGTATAATTTCACTTTGAGGTGAAAAAGATTTGCAGTTGTTTGAGTTGTTCTACCTATAGATATTTAGAATTAGAAATGGCCTGATTAAGAAAAGCTTGAATATTTCTTTGAATAGTCATTCTCTGCAAAGTTTTGGTGCTTATCCAAATCTGACTGAACAGCAATGAATGGATTTCCATAGCTTCTGAGGATGCAAAATGGGAGTGGAACCTACAGAAAAGGCTGTTCTTCTGTTTCTATTCCTGGTCTGCTCTACAGCAAAAGAACATACCTAGCGGTACCTCTGTGCTGGAGTAGACAAAATGCTGAATTTTTAGAGAACTGAATGTGTTAACCCATCATTGGAAGCAATATTGCATTTCTTATCTCTGAGTTTTCATGACAGATTGCTTCCAGCTCTGATTATCTCAAGTGTAGCTGCCATTATGTATATGATAGATACATGGATCAGGAATATCCCATGTTAACTGACAAAACCATGTCCTAACTGTATGTTCATCTACCTATGCTCAGTAAAATAATGGTTATCATAAAAGGTATCTCAAAATAGTGGGGTGAGAAGAGAGAGCATAGGGATAAGCAGGCAGATCATAAAACACAGTCCTAAATGATTTATCTAGCAGAAACATTCAAACAAAAAAGATCTCTGCACATCAAAGTCAGAAGTTGTAGTTCTCATAATCACACTATTTAACAAAAAGTCTCACAAAGTCTCCAGCTTAGTAATTCTGAATAGAAAATAAAGCTAAAGAAATCTCAGTTTGATCATGCAGTAAATAACAAGTGGAAAAACAGGATCCAGTCCTGACAAGTAGTCTGTTAAGACTTACTAGCTTAGCTCTAGTCGGATCTTGATTTTTAACAAAATACACAGGGGAATAAAGTCAAAAGAAACAGGGATTGCATTAAGCGAAGTTACATTTATTTCACATTTGGGAAGGGTTAGGGGGAGGAAAAGTAATTTTTTTTTTTTTTTCCCAAATTGATCCCTTTGCCCTCATGCACCTTTTTACGTGTTCACATGTCACCTTTTCATATTGTATCTTCCATCTTCATTCCTCTGACTTTTGATAAATGTTGTGCAGCTCTCTGCCTTTTTGAGCTGTCATTAAAACAACATGTAAGAGACAGCACTGCAGATATACAGCAATGCCTGTCACCTGGTCAGTTATGCTGTCACCGAGAAGGAAAAAGACAAAACATCGTGCACTCAAAATTGAGCAAAACACCTGAAAATCTAAGAGGCTTGTTGTTTCACTGAACTGCAAACCTTAGTAGGGAGGGTCCAGCTGGGATGGGACAAGTAACAGAGAACAACTGAAAAATGTGATGGCTCCCAGGACACAAATTGCAGCCGGAGGTTTTTGGCTCCTGCAGCTGCGGCTACATAAGGCAGAGCCTTTCAGTTTCTGTCCGTTAGAGGGATTCATTTCTCAGCCAAATCATCTCCTTCCTGAGGGAGCTTGTGTAGCCTGCACAAATATTTTGCATTAGTTGCATGTCTCTTGGATCATGTGTTCAAAGCTCCTACAGGCATTAACACTACATGCATCTAGCAAAACCTTGATATTCTGACAGAAAAGCTGGTCGCATATCTCAAATGAAACAAGTTTGTAGTGTTAAAATAGGGCTTTCTGCTAGATTGTGAGGGGTGCTTTGCTTCCAGCCCTCGCTCTGCTACCCCACCACACCCTCTGCTCCTTTCCTATAGACATCTGTTCCTTCTCCTTGTACACCCTGACTGTCCCTGTCCTGGTTTTGTTTAAAACAAGACCAGTTCTTTCCAGTGAATTTTCCATTCAGCTAAGTTGTTGTAAGTAACTGCATTTTTCTGAATTTGGCTGCACATTTTTTCTGACACAGTTTGCTCCAGAGCTGATAGCAATGGCAATAGTATGTAGAAGAGCCCCAGGTTTAGACTTATTGCTATGACAGCCAAGGTTACCAATAAATTTTGCACATCCTGTCTGTGAGAGGGGCGTGTTTGCAAGGAAGGGTGGACAGAATAGGTGACTAAAACTGACCAACTAAGTATTCCATCCCATACACATCAGGCACCATATAGAAGTAGGAGATCAAAAGGGTCTCACTCTCTTTGACCATGGCCGGCATCTGAAGAGGACCCTGCCAGTTCTTCTTGTGATCCTAGGCCTAGTTCCAGACTCTGCATCCCTGAATCCATTTCTGGTTTACTGTGGAGTCCAGCCCAGGACTGTTTGGTACCTGCCCTGCAGCCACTGGAGCAATGCCAGCTCCACCGCGGCTGCCACTGTGCTACCCCAGGGAATTCAAGATCGGTTTTGTGTATTTTGTATTATTTTCTATAGTTATTAGTAGCATTAATAAAACATTTTTAACTTTCTAATTTTGTTTCTCTTCCTTTTCCTTCTATTGCCTTTCCTTAGTGGGGAGGGTGGGGGTTTGACAGAGAGCATCTGCCACAGTTTATTGTCACCCTGCATTAAATGGTGACAGTCCCTTAGCCCTGCAGAGGCTGAAAGTGGGGACAATATGCAGGGAAGACTTCTGTGGTGAGGGGAGAGAAGGCAGAGTGAATGTGATGAATTTAGGGAGCTTTGCTTCCAGAAGAAGAATAAATGCCCAAGTGGCATGATGTATGGTGGGGGTGGGGCTGTCACTCCCAAAACTGTAATACCACAAAGAGATTGAGAGAAACATTTCCACATTTCCAAATGAAATACTTTTAAAGTTTTCTTTCTGTATGCAAACAAAGCAACTGTTATGGTGAATTTTCAGCCTGATTCTTGACAGAAACAGATGTTGCAATATTGGAATTTCCCATGAGACAGATATTCCAGGGTTTTCGCCATTTTAAACAGGGCTAGAAAACAAACCTGAGTTGATATATGGTTTTCTTTTTCATAGCCACTGCAGAGGCAGGTGGTTGGAGGGTGTGCTAGACAGATGTTGCACACGACTGCAATGACTGTGAGACCAACTAGTAAGGATATTTTATTTCTTCTTAAATTAGTTTTTAAATCTTCTTCTTGTTCAATGTAAGGAGCAATCAATTACTTTGTTGTTCTGTCCCATTATACAGCAGGTTAAGGTTTGCTTTGGGTGAACTGAGGCACAAGCATCAAAATTTCCCCAAAATAATATCTCATGTTTGGGAGCTAGTAAATGTGACCTGATTTGAAAAGGAGCTTTCATTTCTTTTGAGTAAATGCCCCCCTGTCCTCAACAAGCTTAACCAGAGTCAAGTAGAACAGAGGAAAATGGCAGAAGCCAGCAAAACACTTGCAGATCATGTCCTCAGGGTATTTTGTGAATTAGGAAGAAGTACTATGTTTCTATGGCTTCTCCTGGACTTGGTTTGCTACCCTAAACATGTGGAAAGCTTCTGGACTGAAATCACATAAAGAGGGGTAGAAAACAGGTTTTAATCTGGTGCAGACATATCCAGTTTTACTAACTGAGGGACATGAATCTTAGTAAGCATGTTAATCCAGTCTTGACTGGGGATGTATGGGGACCAGCAAACTGTCAGGAGGTGAGTCCCCGAGCAAAGCTGGAAACTTCTCAGCACCATGCTGCTCTAAGGACACAACTTGCCCACCTTGAAGAAGAGCACGATCCTGACTGAATTCATAGTAAATGCAGGTTCCTAAATGTTTCATCAAATCCCTGGCCTTTTTACTGTGACTAGCCATGTCTAAGGCATGCCAAGAAAGAAGAAAATTTTCTACAGCAAAATCCCACATACACACAGTGAAAACAGTAAGACAACAAAAAACCTTACTGAGACTGCTCAATACCACCTTTGACAGCTGAACAACATCTAGTGATGCTAAATGGACAGCTATGAAATAGTAAGGAATGGAGAAGTGTGATAGGCCATTGCCACTACAAATTTACATGGATTTGTCTAGGAAGTTGTAGGACTTTGCTGGGGTTAGGCACCACTGGAAAAAACACACAATTCCACATTGCAACAATATAAATCTTGCCACTGTGTGCTAATCAGGCAAGGGAGCAGCTCTCCCTGCCCGCCTCTCTGTGCTACTTGCTGTCTTCTTTGGGTTTTTCAAGAAAGACCAGGTATCTAAACATAGCTTTTGTTCCATTCACCTGTAAACTCTAGTTCAGCACCTCAGTGAGCACCTAAATCTTGCTGACAGTACAGTCAGCAACAGGAGAAAGATGTTTATACTGACAAATTAACCTTGCTAAGGAAAAGGGAATATTTTGTTTGGAGATGCAAAGGCCAAATTCAAAAAGCCTTACACTTGCTAGATAAAATGTGTCCTTTAAATAAGTTAAAATAAAGGTTAAAATAGCTATATTACTGTTGTTGTGTTCTGCACAAAATGCAAAATATCAACCAAACTTTGCAGGATTTTTTTTTTTCTGTCAATATGCTGTTCCCAGGAGTATGCCACCTCTTTCGAGTGTTATTCCTTTCACTTCATTTGGAAAATCAGTATATTCGTAAACCTCAATGAAACCAGTCATAAACACTTGTGTTGTCACACAATTAAATGCCAACAAAATTTTAGGAGAAAACACAAATGGAAGATGCTTAAAAACACCTAAATAAAAGGATTTACTCTGAAAAAAACTCCAGCTGAGGCATAATTATTTAATTAAGCCACATCCAGTATAATTATCTGCTATGAGAAAGCCTAAATGGGGAAAACAAAGAGACAAGGTGAAACAAACAACAGTATTATGTTTTAGTGAGGGAAAAAAAATAAAAAATAAAAAAGAAAAAACGAACATCAAACTGCAGATGTTTCCATTAGGAAGAGTTTGTATAGCACAAGGTCTCCCTACCTCTTCATCCTACTCCAGCCTGGTGTTGTACAAAAGTGTCATACTGACCCCTGAAATGGGGCTGTTACTGTCCCTCAGGCCTTTTTTAACACTCTTCACAATCATAAATCCTGCTCCTAGTGTTTATTTAATCCTTTCCCTTTCAAATGGTCTATCACCTCTGTCCTGGTTTTGTTAAAAATAAGACCAGTTCTCTTTTAGTGATTTTTCTTCCAGCTAAGTTCTTCTAAGTGGCTGTACTTTTCTGAGTTTTAGCTTGCATATTTTCCCTCGGATGCTGTACTCGGTGCTGATAAGAAGACCAATGGAATGCTGAGGAAGCTCATGTTTATATTTATTACTATGGTAGCCAAGAAAGACTGATAAGTTTTCCCATGTTCCATTGTGACAGGGGTGTCTTTGAGGAGGGCTGGATGGAACAGGTGACTAGAACTGACCAACTGAGGATCAACTGAGTATTCCATCCCATAATCGTCATAACCGCTATATAAGAGGGTGATCACGAGGGTCAAGCTCTCTTAGACCATGGCCGACATCGAGAGAGGACCTTGGCTGTCTTTCTGTGATCTACAGGCCTCAGGCCCTGCAGCCATTTTCCGGTTTGCTGTGAAGTCCCGCCCATGACTTCCGGGGGCCTGGCCTGCACCTGCTGGAGCCGCCAGCGCCGCACACCCAGCTCTGCTGCTGGAGTGACGCCAACTCCACATTGAGCATTCAAAATTGGTTTTGTATATTTTGTATATATTCTCTATTTATTACTAGCATTAGTAAAAGCCTTTAAAACCTTCCAACTTTAAGTCTAAGTCTCTCTTCCTTCTCTCTTCTCTTCCCTATCATCTTTCCAATCTAAAGGTAAGGGGTGGCAGGAGGTAAGAGGGTAACTGGGAGCATCTGCCATGGTTTATTGCCACCTTGCCTTAAACCTTTACAGATTTTAATTGGTGGCCCATACAGGGAACGAGACCGTACAGAGAGAGAGAGTGTACGGGGATGAGATAAGAGAAACCATGACAACCTCATAACACATTAGTGCGCTTGGAGAAAGAAAATAGAGTTTAAACTCCTAGCCATACATTCAGCCTTGTGTCCTCAATGTGACTCACATCCCCAAGCAAATCATACAAGTTCAAAGTGTCTGTCAGAGGTACTTCTGCACTGTTATTCCAGCAGAGAAATCGCAGCTTCACTGGTGCCCCGAGGGTGCAGGAGATTTGTCTGGCCCTACCCAGAAAAGATGGGGCTGTCACTGCTCTCTGCTCAGCCAGCAGCCTGTGACTGCAGCCACAGGGAGCTGGATGGGAGCAGCCAGGATCTGAAGGTGACTCCTTCCATGGTGGCTATTCCTTCTGCCTGCTCAGAGAGCAAGGCACAGTCATGTCATTGCCTGAAACAGCAACCAGAGGAGGCTGCAAGGACCAATGGGTTGGGGAGAGAAGCAGGGGTCCTCTTGGCTCTATTGTCTGCTCAGCTTACATGATCATCTGGCTCCCTTTTAGGCGTGAAAGGGAAAAAACACAGAGAGGCAGGATAATTTCGAGCCAATTATCCTCATTCTTTCTTCCCTCTCCCATTGCCCAACCTTGGTAGTGCTGTTGAATTCCTCCTCATGGCGCTCCCAGGCCATGAACCTCTGTATGCAGTAGAGGGAAGAACAGGCACCAGAATAGTGACCGATCCTTGCCACAGAGTAACAAAGCTGAAATTCTGCCTCTACATATTCAAATTCGTAAGTCTCAAGTTCACTTGGACATTGCTATCCCAACTCTACAGTCCAACATGTGGTTATGCTCAGGAATCACTGCTATGAAACTCTCTAATTCTGCAGCAGCTTTCTGGAGAAGAGGCACAGGCATCCTCCTCCCTCCCAGCAGTGGCAGAAGGACTGACTCATCAAGCCTGACTCTCTGAGGCAATCTGCCAGACAACAGAGTTGCTGGTGGGGTGCCATGATGCTGTCAGCTGTCCATATGTCTATTGGGCAGCTACTGCCTGTGCAATCCCTGCTCTGAGAATAATTCAGAACATAATTTGGGATACCTCCATAAGAAACAATTGCACAAGACAAACTGATTAAATAAAATAATAATAATAATAATAATAATAATAATAATAATAATAATAATAATAAGAAGAAGAAGAAGAAGAAGAAGAAGAAGAAGAAGAAGAAGAAGTTAGGCAAATAGCTCTTTTATTTGTTTTCTTGTCAAAATGAAAAAAATATGAGGTAATAAATATATTACAAAATTTAAACCTAGACAAATTCAAAATGATTCAAGGACAAGGGGAGGGAGAACAGATGGGGAAATTCAGCACAAATTCACACCTAGTACTGGCTGTCTCAAACTATTCATCTCTGCAAACAAACTGATCTGTAAACCAGAAGCAGCTGAACAGAAGGGGGTTATGATATATCCTTACCTTGCTGTCTACAGGGATTTTCTGGCCACCCTAAAGCAGAGCTGTAGTCCCAAGTGTATTAAGCCCTTTCCCATGTGAGGATGTCAGGACTGGTATCTCTCTTGCCCAGCATCACTGCAGCCCACTATTGCTGTGGCACACAGCTGGTTTTGCTTCCACCCTGCAATGCCCTCTGACAAAGGCTGAAGCCAATTCCTGTTCCCTTTCCATGCAGCGTCATTTTGTGAGGTTCTTGACAAATGCTCTGGGACCTAATATCATCACACTGTGGCTTTGAGGCTTCAGCAGAGCTGTGACAATAGGACAGATCAGCCTACTGGCTAGGCTGCTTTTTGTCTGCTATGAATAGCAGAATATTTCTTTTTAAGCATAGAAATTCCTTAGTTAGTTATATTTTCAAGGTTTCTTTAGTTTGCAGCAACCTGTTATCTTCAGTTAGGACCGGATTACCTTTGTGCTTAGTTTACATATTATTATGGATTACAGGGTACACATCTGTACTACCCTCATATCAGACTGTAAAACAAGACACATGTGGGGGAAAAAACGAACATGACAATGAAATAACCCATATCATATTTTCAAAGACATCAATTACCTCACATTTTCTTTCTTTACCATTGAAAATTTGAACTAAATTTCTCCTGTGCCCTTTTAAGAACAACAACAAAATATAAATTACTTTCTTGTAGTACAAGCTGTCATTAAAAACCTGTAAGTACAACACTCCAAAGATTACAGAGTCTGAATCTGATTTCTGCCTCAAGTTTTAAGTTCCTCAGTCTGAAATCCTCCTCTTTCATCCTTTCCTTTATAGAGCATTAACACAAAGACTACTCATCATCAACATTTCAGTTAAAGCCTCAAAATAGATTTTAATGAGAAACAAATGTTGCATTCACCTTGAATATGATCACCTGAAAATAATTATTTTTTCCTCACTCTGTGTGCATATATTTTGCTCAGAAAATCTGGCTATTACAGGTAAATCCAAAAATATCCAGACTTGTAAGAGCTAAAGCTAAATATCCAGACTTGAAAGAGCTAAAGCTAATGAAGACTTACTACATAAGGTATTTAGTCTTGTGCATTCTTTTTTATTTTTTTCCAGTGCAGTGTCTTTTTCAGTTCCATATTTTCCAAAAGATGAGTCTTAAGTCGCTTCTTTAAGGAAACAAACTATATCATTGCTTTCATATATTGGGGTCAACCAGTGCAATCACTGTACAAAAAAAAAAGTAATTTTTTCTGAAAACAACCCAATCATACAAGCAGAAAGCCTGGTATGAGAGAGAGACCATATAATAGGAAATTCAAAACAAGCAATTAGATAGGTGAGTCTGCAGCTACGACAGTGAAATAAGGCACTAGCTTTTGACTGTGTTTGTAACTGGGAGTTATTCTGTCCCTGCCAAACTCCTTGTCCTGTTTTATGGATTTGATAGGCAAGATAGTCCTAAAAAAAAAAATTAAACATAATTTCTTGCATGAACCCCAAAACAGTGTGTGCAATCAGAACTCAACTGGTCAGCACTAGAGAGACAACGAGTATCAGGAACCTGCTGCAGGAAGAGCAGGTGCCTTCCTCCAAGTCCCTCTTACCAAAAATCTTAAACAAAAGACAGCTTTGAAATGGGTAAAAAGGCTTCCTGTGACTTCAGAGGGGAGCAGTATAGGGTATGGTGTCAGATAGTCGGGGAGGGAGGAGCTGTCAAAGTGCCCCATCTCACCTATGCAAGATCTGCAGCCTGCGTGTGAGCAAGCAGGAGTTAAGCAGAATAATCTCAAACTGACAAGGCAGATTTTAAGAACTCAATATGTTTTAGGAATTCAATACACTTTTAAGTTTTTCTTTTGTATTTATAACCCTCCTGCGAAACACCTGTGGATAAAAAAAATCACCCTTTCCTTCAAACAGGTAGTTTTCAGCCTTTACTTTTACTATAGGGTCACAACTCTTGAATGAGATTTCTTAATAGTCTGGAGATCACCTAGATTGCTGGTGTCCCAGTTAAAATGAAGGATGAAGTGAGGGGAGGGAGGAAGTTCTCAGATACAGATTTAGAAAGGCTAGGAGTAGTTGTCATGCTCTGTGGTCACTGATACTTTCTCCATGTCTCCTAAAAGGACCCAAATGCCACTTTGAACTCAATGAATCAGCACTGGAGAGACAAGGAGTATTGGGAACCTGCTGCAGGTACCACCTGAAGAAGTGAAAACTCAGACATCAAATGGAGCATCTTGGATGCTTAAATGTACATTAATTATACAAAGTATGGAGGAAATCAGGCCTCACTGTTTTCACTACTGCTTTAAGCAGAAGACACACCTCAGTTGTATAGGTACATACTTACAATGAAGCCTTGATCTGAGCTTGATACTGTTGAAGATGCCTTTCCCAAGTCAAATGGGTTTATAACCTACATTTAACAACAATAGCAACACCAAGAATGCTATATTTTCTCCCCAAATCATGACATTATGAGGGGAAATTATGAGATTTGAAATGTGAGGAAGGACTTTACTAGGGGCACACTGAAACCTAAATCAAGACTAGTCCCAGCTGTGATTCTATAGGCATGTTATTTTTTCCACTGACTTACCAAATTACCTTGAGCAAACTATTTAACCTTCTTCTTCCTTCATATGCCTCTCTAGAAAATAGTGGTAATCCCTAAAATGCAAGATTTTCAGTCTGAACCAAAATCCATCAGAGTCAGTTGTGGCTACTCAGTTCTGAGGGCTTTGAGTCAAACCTTCAGTCAAGCATTTGATCAGTTAACATTTGTAACTACTAGTGCTAACTACTACTGCATGACCACAAATGACATAGGAGGTTGTTACTGTTCAGTAGTGAGCAAGTGGCACTAGTTTTTTTTTGCACAGAGAAGCACATGAGCTAAGTCTGCCCTAGAATTTAAATAGGAAGGATAGTGATAACTGTGTAGCTATTTGCTGGCTTCTTAATATTCAGGAATTGTATGAATCTGAATTTGTTAAAACTTCTCATTTAGAAATCAAATCGTTGAGTCACCTAAAACTTAATCAAAATCTTTTTTCAATAGACTGTTTTAGCATCAGATATGTAGCTGGTTATTCCAACGATGGGTGGGGACAGCTCCTGGCATTTGGGTTCAGAGCAGCAAAGAGAGGGGATATGGCAGATGTTACAGGCAAGCATTAGCTCATACCAAATTCCCCTCAAGTAAAAATGCTGAGCCTTTGATGAGCTATATAAATAATTAGCAGCAGAGATAAAATGGGTGTACTGCTGTCTTATGCTGAAAACCTATTCTGATTTCCTTTCCACCCCATGTAGCACCCCTGGCTGTGGTAGGGTTACTTCCCAGCAGTGCAACAGGGGCTGAGAAGAGAATCAAGTCTCTTTGTATTCAGCTCCTGAGGCAGAGCTCGGGAACAGAGTTTCAGCATACAAACTCTCCACATTTCTCACTGAATGTTATTTGACTTTGAAGGAAATGGCAATGCCTCCAAGCCAGTGAAAGGTGCTGTCCTGCCCTTCTCTGCTTGCTCTTCTCTGCTCTGCTAGTGCACTGCAGGGTGGACAGCAGCAAGGCAAGTGCCCTCTCACATGCCCTCACATACATCTCACATACTCATGTAAAGGGGTGTATCTCCTGGAGGGATAAGTGTCCATTTAATATTTTGCATTTCTGTAGCAGTTATCAAGCAAGAAAATATAGGCTTGGGTAGCATCTGCATGATCTTCCTCTGCCCATCATGAACCTGACTGGCTCTGACCAATGGATTTCCCATTAGTTCCTGTACAAGCGTGAAGCGGTTGGTAGTTTGTCGCAACAATCTAGGATGACTGTAGTGACAATACTAAGATTTACATCTATTTTAATTCTTGCTTATTTTCATATTTGTATTATATTTATGTTTATTTCATATTATATTTCTATTTTCCACTTCATTATCTAGCAATACATGTAACTTTTCTCATTTTCACCACATTTTCTTTCTTATTCAAAGTTTTCTCATATTGAAAGGGGAGGAAGAAAAAAACAAACACAAGTTGAAAAACAAACAAATAATCAAATAAAAACAACACTTAAACCCCCTTGTCCATGTACTTCCCTCAGCAAGAAATATGGAACAAAAAGAAAAGGCTAGATGAAATCTTTTTCAACAGACACAATTAAAACCCCACAGTCACAGAATACATACTTCTGTGAAGTATCTTCTTCATTATGGCTGACACCTTTCAGCAAGCCTGCACTTGCTAAGAGTCCTCTAGATGTCAATGCACACCACAGCTGCAAAACACTCTCAAATTACCTGAAGCACCAAAAGTCCACGTCAAACTTTCCTCTGCTCTGCTTGTATAAATTTTACTTTCCTTTAGAACTGTGACTTCACGTTTTTATTTTTAAACAGTTGCTGTCTCAACCTGTCAAACACAAACGATTAATACATCATGATTCATGTGATGTCCTTCCTCTCAATTGCTGTTTTATTCAGTGTTTAAATATATAAATGCTTTGACAAAATCAAGGTTTGTATCCTGAATATGATGCAACTGGAATAGCTCAGCTCACATGTTGAGGCTGGGGAAGAGTTTTGCACTAGCTGTGGGCCATGAAGGAAGGTCAGTGCCCAGCAAGACTGGAGACTGTTGAAACAGAAAAAGGTGTAGAAGAGTGGTAGGCATTTGCCTGCAAGTCTTCATTTGTATCAACCCACTATCCAAATCACAGAATCACAGAATCACAGAATCATTGAATGTTAGGGATTGGAAGGGACCTCAAAAGATCATCTAGTCCAATCCCCCTGCCGGAGCAGGAACACTTAGATGAGGCTACACAAGAATGTGTACAGGCAAGTTTTGAATGTCTCCAGACTAGGAGACTCCACAACCCCCTGGGCAGCCTGTTCCAGTGTTCTGTTACCCTCAATGAGAAGAAGTTTCTTCTCAAATTTGAGTGGACACAAACTCGTGTTCCAGTTTGAACCCGTTACCCCTTGTCCTGCAGTTGGTTGTCACTGAGAAGAGCCTGACTCCATCCGCATGACACTTACCCTTTATATATTTGTAAACATTAATAAGGTCACCCCTCAGTCTCCTCCAAACTAGAGAGCCCCAGCTCCCTCAGCTTTTCCTCGTAAGGGAGAAGCTCCACTCCCTTCATCATCTTTGTTGTCCTGCACTGGACTGTCTCCAGCAGTTCCCTGTCCTTCTTGAACTGAGGGGCCCAGAACTGGACACAATACTCCAGGTGTGGTCTCACCAGGGCAGAGTAGAGGGGAAGGAGAACTTCTCTCAGCCTACCAACCACCTCCCTTCTAATACACCCCAGGATGCCATTGGCCTTTCTGGCCACAAGGGCACAGTGCTGACTCGTGGTCATTCTGCTGTTCACCAGGACGCCCAGGTCCCTTTCCCCGACGCTGCTCTCTAATAGGTCATTCTGCAACTTATACTGGAACCTGGGGTTGTTCCTACCCAGATGCAATACTATACACTTTCCCTTGTTATATTTCATTAAATTTTTCCCTGCCCAACTCTCCAGCCTGTCCAGGTCTCTGGATGGCAGCACAGCCTTCTGGCGTGCCAGCCACTCCTCCCAGCTTGGTGTCATCAGCAAACTTGCTGATAGTACATGCTCTTCCCTCATCCAAGTAATTGATGAATATATTGAATAATACTGGCCCCAGTACTGACCCCTGAGGCACTCCAGTAGATACAGGCCTCCAACTAGACTCCGCCCCATTGACCATGACTTTCTGGCTTCTCTCCTTCAGCCAGTTTGCAGTCCACCTCACTACCTGATCATTCAGACTGCACTCCATCAGTTTAGCTGTGAGGATGCTGTGGGAGACTGTGTCAAATGCTTTACCCTTATCACAAGTAAGGGTAGACATTTTGGCCTTTCAGAATAAATTAATCCTCTGCCTTTTCTAAAATTACCACAACTATGTATTTCTAACTTTCCTCAGAGAGAAAATGACATAACCACACTTTATTACAACATCAGGCTGTTGAGATTATTTGCCCTAACAGCAACAGGGCAGGGCTTCCTCTGTTAAGTGGAAATGCTGAAGTTACTTTTTGTTCATAAAATGAAGTTGCACTATCACCTGACTGCCAAACTGCAGCTAATATTTAACTGAGAGGTGACAGGATAGCAGTGGTTTGTGGAGTGATCTCCATTCAGCCAGTCTGCAAAGCACTTGCAGTAAAAGGAGCTATGTGAATGTAAATCATTACTATATTGTTTAAGTAATCAAATCCATGGCACCATTGTTTAAACAGACTGGAGACATGGAGCCATTTATTCATACTTTAATGCTTAGCTTGCCCGCTACATAAAATATATATGGAAAAAGTAAGCTTTCAGAAATACATAAAATAATTTTTTTTTTCCAAGTGCTGAATTTACAAGCTAGAGAGACTATAGTGCTACAGTAATTCTTAATTTGTATGGTTGTTTTTATCACTTTTAGTGTGAAATACCACAAAATAAACTAAACCTAAATCTCTCATAAATCTAATGGCAGTGTCACATTTCAGATGCACATTTTTAAGCAGCTGCATCATTGCTTTAATTCAAAACACAGCCAGAAGGCTCAGTGTGACCTGGGGAGCTCTACAAAACACTTGCAGATTTATTAATCTTTTGAAATAGTGGTGAATTTATATATTACACCAATGCCTGATGGCAAAAACTGAGCTTTGTTCCCGCATAAGTTAGGGTGCCCTATACAGAAAAAAAGACACAATCTCTGTCCCCAGCTGCCTTACTTGAATTCAAGTGTTACAGTTATTATGCTCCATCTTAATCGTTCATAACTTTCTGTGTTTCTGCAGACCACACAATGACTTCAAAGTAAGTTTCCCTATTAATTTATGTGGGCTCCTGCTTCCACGATATTTTCTAATGTGTTTATGCCTATGAGGCAAGGTAGTGTTGTCATCTCAGGTTACAGGTGGGAAATGGAGGCCCAAAGATACTATTTTCCAAATTTCATATTTTGGTTCAATCCCTTTTTCAAAACGAATTAACTATGCAAGTTCCAAAGTTGCACTGACCATAAATCTGATTCTCTTAAATATGTAAAACACATCTGAAAGGAGAATCTAGACCAAGAAAAATGTACACTTAATTTTCCCAGGATAGGTAAAATTTCTGTGATAGAGCAGGTCTCATACTGTTGTTTCTTTAATCCTGAGTCTAAGGACAGACATTGCTTTGCAGACCTCTGACACTGGGCACCACTGAAAAAAGCCTGACTCTGTCTTCTTAGACCCTCCCTTCAGGTATTTGTACACATTGATGAGTTCCTCCCTGAACTTTCTCTTCCCCAGGCTGAACAGTAACAGCTCTCTCAGCCTTTCCTCATATGTGGGGTCCTCCAGTTCCTTAATCTTCTAAGTGGCTCTTTGCTGGACTCTCTCCAGTATGCTAATGTCTCTCTTGTACTGAGGAGCAAGAACTGGACTCAGTACTTCAGGTATGGCCTCACTAGTGCTGAGTAGAGGAGAGGGATCACCTTCCTTGACCTTCTGGCAACACTCCTAATGAAGCCCAGGATACGATCAGCCTTCTCTATGGCAAGAACGTATTGCTGCCTCATGTTCAATCTCATGTCCACCAGGACCTCCAGGTCCTTTTCTGCAAAGCTTCTTTCTAGCCGGGTGTCCCCAGCATTTCTGGTGCATGGGATCACTCCTCCTCAGGAGCTGGACTTTGGATTTCTTTTGTTGAAAGTCATTGGGCTCCTCTCAGCCCATTTCTCCGGTTTGTGAAGGTCCCTCTGGGTGACAGCATGACACTGGTCTATCAACCACTCCTCACAGTTTTGTGTCATCACCAAAACTGTTGAGGGTACACTCTGTGCCATCAAACAGGTTGTTAATTAAGATATTAAATAGGATTGGATGTTAAATACGTTGTGGCCCAGTATTAACTCTTTGTGCATACTGCTAGTTATTGGTCTCCAACTAGACTTTATGCCACTGATCACAATCTCCTGGCTCAGCCTTTTGGCTAGTTATAAATCCACCTCACTGCTCATTCAGCCCATACTTCATCAGTTTCTCTATAAGTATCTTATGAGACAGCCGAAAGCCCTAGTGAAGTCAACGTAAACATCTACTACTCCTGCCTTGTCTACCAGCCTAGTTATTTCTTTGTAAAAGTTTGTCAGGTTTGTCAAGCATGACTTTGGGAATCCATGCTGATGATTCCAAATCATCTTCTTGTCCATCATGTTCCTAGAAATAGTTCCCAGAATTAGTTTCTCTACCACCTTCCCAGGGACTGAGTTGAGGCTGAATGGCCTGTAGTTCCCTGGGTCCTACTTCTTGCCTGTTTTGAAGATAGGAGTGATATTTGGTTTCCTCAAGTCCTCAGGTATCTTTCTGAAGTGCCATGATTATTAAAAATTAATGGCCTTGCAGTGACATCAAGTCAGATCCCTCAGCACTCATGAGTACATCCCATCAATTCCCACGTATATCCAGTTTGCTGGATTGGAGCAGCATGAATCAAGGCTACATATTTCAGCCAAAGGACCTTATTATGCGTGGCAGTTGCACTCTTCCCACCTCTGAGAACTGCTATGGCAGTTGCACACCCCACTCTGAGAACTGCTGTGGCAGTTGTACCTTCCCCTCTGCTTCAATGGGGCAGTTAATGGCTCTTTTGTGGGACCCAGAGTTGGTTGGACAGGGTCTTTAGCAGAGGAAGAGGGGCCCAGAGAAGCTGAGAAGCTTCCAGAATGCCCACAGCCAGATCTGATTAGACTATAAAATGGGGTCCCCAATGAAGATTCCCTTTGTGTGGTCTTCTCGGAGCAGCGGGTCTGTGCTGGAGCCTTTCACTTAGACTGGGACGCCGCCTAAGGAAACTTCCCGGGATTGGAAGCGCCTCACCTTCTCGTTTGGGTGAGTGATAATCTGCTGTAGTCCTTGCCGACTAGGCAATGTAGTCCTTGCCAAATAAGGTGAGTGTAGTATCCTGGAGTCAGAGGGCTCTGGCTTTGTTCCCTGTGAGTGAATGCATGCACACTGTGAAACCTCATTATTCTCATTTGCTGAACCCCAATAACCTCCTCAACTGATATCTGAATCTTTATCTTGTGTTATCGGAGTGCTAACTAATTGTATAAACCCTGTTTTGGTCGGTTCATTGGCTGTACTTTTCCGGCTAGAATAAAGTCTGTTTTGGAACATGTTTTGAACCATAAAACTGACTTTGGAGTCCCTCCGAGACATTATGTGACAGTAGTTTAAAAAAAAAATTACTTGTGATTCTCTCAGAAATTATAAGTTTCCCCTCTTATCTCTGTGGCTGGCCATGATGTGGCTTCATAATGCTACCAACAATTTATATTTTCTCTGTCCAGGGTAGCATGGGTTTGAATGGTACAAAGATGAATAGGACAGTTAAAGAGAATGAAGATAAAATAAAATTAGACTGAATAAGTGGCATAAATCACAAGAAGGAAAAAATACAAACATACACACACAGAGAAAGGCAAACAAACAAAGAAAAAAAAATAAAACAAGAAAATGCAAAACAAGCTTTCCTCTCACACTACCTAGAAAGAGATGAATCCCGGTTCAGTTCCAGGTGAAGCAATATCATTACCTTGACAGCAGTATTACTAAAAACAACACACGGACAAGTCAGAGTGAAAGAAAGAGCACATATGGGTGAGTAAAGCAATGATATTTGTCCGTAAGTGACACACTACCTCAGCACAAGCCCCTGCTGTGGGATGTTTTTCAATATGAGCACAGATCAAGGCTCAAAAAGGAAGTCCTGAGATACAACTAGGAGTTAAGTGCATGCTCCATTAAAGAGGGAACATTCCCTTCTACTAATGATGTGGAAAAGACAATATAGCGTGTCACCTCTGAGCAGCCTCAAGGTATTGATTTGGTGCCAATGTTAGGGGTAATCATTGACCAAGCTGCCTCTTTGAGACGTTTGCACAAGCTATCACTCCATTCTCTCTAGCTTCTCCTTCTCACTCTGGGAAACCGTGTGGAGCCAAGTGCTGATCCAGGACCATGCTCATTAGATCAGTATCAGAAACATGCATCCTGAATCCACTAAAAGAGACAAAAACCTGCTGCTAGCTTCAGCAATGGCCCTGAGACAGCAAGTAGAAGGGAAGGTCAGATGGGGAAAGCAGACAAACAGCACTCCTCCTGCTAATCCTCATTATGATGACACTGGTGTATCCAGAGCCAAACTTCAGATTCTGATACCATTTCACCTCAGTGAAATGAGGAGGTCCAACAGACAACACTTGCCAATATCGCCGACACCTTTGAATTTTCACGGGGCCATTGCACCACATCACAGTCCTCTTTGCACCATCTGCAGCTCTTGCAAATTAGCTGGGGTGGAAGTGAGAATGGGACTGGTGCCCTGGGTAATGATCAGGAGAGATGTTAATATTAATGGGGATGGAAGAAATTCTGCTTTCACTCTTTTACTGTGAGTACAATGTTCATGAAAAATTCTTAGCAGAGAAAGCAGCAATTTTTTGTCTTTTGTGCATACAACATTTCTTACTAGTGAGGCAAGATTCCTTCAAACTGAGCACAGCCAGTGTGCCTAAGTCCTGGCATACCTATGTATCTTAACATATATTAAGTGCCCATAATTTTAGCAGCTAGGCAGTATCACATCTCATTTAGCACATACACAACACTTTATAGAGCAGAGCATTGTAGAAATCCTTTTCCCTTAGGTTTTTCTACATGCTCATTGCTGTGATGTGCATCTGACCAATTAAAGCAAAACAGCTTTGGTTAATTAACTCTAAAGGACTGAATGGTTCCCTGGCTGAAAGACATAAGAGCTGGTTTTGATATTATGAATGTCACTGATTAACTGTCAGATGCTGGACAATTCAGTTCATCTTCCTATGCTTCATTTTTCCTGGGTGCAAAATGTAGAGGAATAAAATTTGTTTTCTTTGGTGAACTGTTTTTGGGAGCTGTGAATGAAAAGAGCTACGCATCATCAATGAATTCTCAAAAAGTCCCAGTGGGAGATTTAGGAAATAGCACTGTCCTACTGTGCTTCTGGAAAACTGAGTAAAGCAACAAAGGGCCAAAACCTCATCGAGAGTCAGAAGTGGTGACAGGATAAGAATTTAGGGTGCCTTACACCTTGACAGACACTTGTTCCTCTAGACCAGGCTGGCAAGATGACATGTTTCTCTCAGTTCTGCCCACATCACCCAGTTCTCATTTCTGCAGCTACTAGATTGTATATCTTCATCCTGCATTGTTTATTTTACTTACCCTGGCCATCCTCCTCCTCAGCAAATTGCCACATCCAGTCACTCCCAATACCTGACAACCTCCACTAACTATCTTTCTGATTGCAAGGACATTCCTGTTCACTGGGCCAAATTCACTGTATGGTGTCATGTGACTATACACATCCTTCAGACTTTTTTCAGGCTTCCACTGGACTCAAGATCTTAAGCACCATTGAGTTTTTTGCCAAAAGCTTTGCCTCAGGAAAAACTGACATAACATATTTTCTTTCATTCTATTGTTATTACTCTATCATTACTTGGTTTTATCTTATCCTTTCATTCTACTTAACGCCACATAGTTGCAAGTCCCAAAGCTAACACAGCTTTTCCACAGTACATTAGCCAGAGCAAGGTAAATAATATGCAGCTGCTAGGTGATTTGACTTTTTTTTTTTTTTTTTTTTTTTTTTAATAATTGAGGAATGGAAGTGAACAGAACTGAATTTCCATAGACTTTTTCAGTATTTGAATAAATAACCTTTGGAAAGAAAATGTTCTTTGGACTTCTTTGTCAATATTTCTCTTTTTAGCAAAGAGTGGTTATGTTTGGGGAAGTTAAATACATCACTTTGTTATTTCTGTTCTACAACTAATTGAGATAAAAGTATTTATGGCATAAAATTTTGTTCATGTCAACTAAATATGAAGTTCTGAAAACAACTTTGAAATTAGATCTCATTGAAAAACATCACATGAGTATTTACTACCTCTTGTTTTGACTTTCTCAGGTTAAAGAAAACTATGCTGTGGTAAAGAAAAATACAGCAAGGTCTGTTCTGGGATCCAGAGGCTGAGGTACCATGACTTGACTGCTGCCGCAGCTCTCACTACAGGCAGTAGGAGAAGAACAGAGTAGTTTGCAAGCCAGCATATAATAACCCCAAGCCTATCATGGAAATCAATGGCTTTGACTATATTTTAGCCAGAGATAGCTCTCAAATTATAGTCAAACCCCAAATCTCAATATTCCTCTACCAGATCAAATTTTTCTTCACTGGCTTCAGGAAGCTTGTAAAGACATAGGAGTTTATGTGGTTGGTTCTACTTTACCCTGAGATTCTAAATTTACTGGTAGCTCACATATATGCAGACTTCAGCTCAATGCATCTGATACCACTGCCTCTGTGATAAAAAGGCAGGAAAGGATGGTTTCTAGAGATTCATCATTAGCCTGAACATACTACATCAATCATTCTTCCAAGATAGAGGGAAAAAACAGTAACACTGTTTTCCTGTTCTGTTAAGCAGTTTCCTACCCACTTTTAATCCCTAAAATATATTGCTTCTTTCTTTTTCATGGATAGGATCACTGCAAGAGTGACTCTTTTTTTACATAATTGAAAGTTGGAGGAGTCGTGGAATTGTAGGAGAGTAATAAACATTCAGGGCTTGCTTTTGAAATTATCTCTCTCTTCTTGCATTTAATATGGTATAAAACATTAAATGCTCCAAAGTTGTCGGCCATTACAGTTGTGTAAAACTGATGTTAGTGAAGTAAGAAATAAGCTCATTTATATAGGTGAAAAAACTCTTGCTAACAACCCCGAATCTTGAATCACAGAATAATTAAACCCTGTGTTATGGGTAGACAGCACAAACTTCCTCCCACATTGCTTCCTCTCTGTAGTATCTTTCAGTCCCACCTACAGGAGGTGGAAAAGGAAACTTCTGACTTCTAGCCTGTCAAGTTTTTCTTTCTTTGTTAAGCTTAGTAAAGAGGCTACCAGCTGTGGAACTATTTTTTCTTAAATTGGAAATTTTACTGAAAACAGCTGTTGTTAGGTAATGAATACTACAGAGATTAATAATGTATGATTTAGACAGAAAAGTGATTAACAGACCCACAGATAAACTGACAGAAACAATGCAAATTTATCAGATGCCACTAATGCTATTGGTGACAGTGGCAGTGATACCTCAGTTAAAAGTCAGATCAGTGACCTAAAAATAAAAGACTTCATATCCTGCTTTCCTCCCTCTGCCAGTATCAGAAGACAAAACAGCAATTGCATTTACCTGTAGATCAGGACTTCATCATCCGAGCAATTATACTGCAGCTGATACATTTTTACCCGAGGGGCTGACTTGCTCACTGTCCATTTGACCAAAGCTGAGGTAGTGGTCACATCTGATACCAAGACAGCCCTTTCAGGTGGGCCTTTTGCTTCCCCTCGGTTAGATTTGCTGGAGCTGGTGATGTCCGAGAGCCTGGATTTTGGTGGGGCTGCTCGGCCTGTACCATTGCTGAGATGGGGGAGCTGAACAATTGAGAGCTCAATCGTTGCAGTGGACTCTCCGGCAGCATTGGCTGCTATGCATGTGAAAGTCCCGTAATCCTTGGAGGTGGTAATAAGGATATCTAAGGTGCCATTGTCATAGACAGCTGTCCTTGAAGAGTTCCCGATGAGACGGTCGTCAGGGGCCACCCAGTGAATGATGGGTGTGGGATCCCCAATAGCTTTACATTTCAGAGTGGCAGTTTGCCCTTCTAAAACCAGCAACTTGTGAGTATGTTGTGTAATAAGAGGAGGCTCACAAACGAATTCTTCCTCCCGCACATACCAGAAGTACCTTCCCTTCAAACCTGGAGGAGAAGCACAGGTTTCCATATCATCATCTCTGTCAAGTCGCCTTAACCAGAGTAGCTCGCAGTTGCAATGCAGTGGGTTGCCCCCAAAGCTCAGAGACAAAGGTGGAGAAAATGGGGTAACAGCTAATGGAATTACTTGAGATCTCGCAAATATAGGGTCAGGAGGGAGCTTCTGAAGTCTGTTGGATGTTAGATCCAATCTGGCCAATTTCTGAAGATCTGCAAACGTCCCCTCCGTAATATAATCTATCAGGTTATGATCCAAACTGAGCTGGTGCAAGTTTATCATCTTCCTTATAGCTTCCCATGGAATGCTTCGGAGGTTGTTATAGGAAAGGTCTAAGTCTTCCAGTGTCAGCAAAAAATCCTCAAAGGCTTCATCAGAGATGCTGCTTAGCTGGTTGTTGTTTAAAATCAAATGCTGAAGGTTAATTAAACCTCTCAAAATATCCTCTCCAATGTCAGGCAGCCTGTTGCTGTCCAGGTGTAAAGACCGAAGGCTCTCCAAGTCAGTGAAGGAATAAGGCTGTATGTAACTGATGGTGTTTCTGGACAAAGTAAGGTCAACAAGTCCAGACATATTAGCAAAATCCTGTCGGCTGATATTAATAATAAAGTTGCCCCCAAGTCGGAGTTCAACAGTCCTTCGATCTATGTCTAGCGGTACAAAAAGGAGACCCTTGGAAGGACACAAAGTCCCCAGTGACTCAGACAGGTTCTGACAGACACAGTATTTGGGACAAGCGTTGACCGTGACAGCCATTCCAAAGACCAGGATGCTGCAGAGCAATTTTTCCATGGTAAATCACACAACAGTACCTGCAAGAAATGAAAAGTGTTACAAGGAACATCAGCAGCTATGGCATAGTTATGTTTCTTCTTATGTTTTACCTACCATGTACTTCCAGAGAGACTTTGCAGTGCCTCCTTTCAGGAATCACACCTAAAGTGACCAGCATTCTGGGATGGGAATGTTAAGTGTTATTGCAACATTTTTCCCCACATAATGCATTTCTTTCTTAAAAAAAAAAAGTGGTTTTCATTCCAAATGCAAATGGGATAGGAATCCTTAATTCTTATAACAGGATCTTGTGACTGATGACCTGTTTTCTCATTACAGTTTTATAATTTTTATTACGTAGCTGGTAGAAGACAAATCTTGCCATCAGGTGGCATGGCTTACTTAAAACCCTGAAAGCTTTCATTTGGAACAGTGTCTGCTTCTTTGAGGGTAGAAGCTGTCTTATAGTAATTACATACTGCTGCATAATAATGTGGAATTAGTCTTAGGGCTGAAAGAGCTGATTTTATGGATAAAAATAACTGCATATTTACACTTCAGTAATATGGTTAGTAATGACCATGTAAATATCTGGCCAGTCCTGTGGCAAGTCAGTTCACTTGCCCACCCATAACAAAATACGTGATAAGCAGCACAGGAAGCAGAAATCACTTGCATAATTGTCACCTGGATTCACCCTGTGTTCAGCCAAGCTGTGGGAAGGACAACTTCATCTAGCTCCAAAAAGAAGACAGGCAGATGAAGCCTATGCTACCTTAGGCTCCTGACAAGCTTTCTGATGTCCTCATGCTAATACACTGCCATCCTTTCTGTTGTAGTGATAGCGGGGTTCTCACATGCATCCATGGTCCTCCTGTGCATCCTGCCTCTTTCTCTTTACACCTCTCTCTTTTTTTTTCTTTTCTTGTTTCCAGCTATCACATGTTTTTCCAGCTTCAACTGTAAGGTGTGTGTCTTTGAAGAACAAAAAATGTTTTACAGTCTGACTTGGAGGGCCAGTTGTGGCTGGAAGAAGTTGCAGCGCTGCTTCAGGTTTAAGAATATCTTCTTACATGGGTTCGCTGACCTTCTTTCCACACATGCAGGATATAGTTAAAATTGTTTTCTTTCTGTTTCTTCCTTGCCTAGACCCTGTCATCAATGAGACCCAAGGAATGGGCAGTTTATTCACTTCTAACCCTCATTCACCCTTTCAGCAAAAGTGCATATTGAGCTACATTTTTGTGAAGGGTCTCCCAGGCTTTTGTGCCAAGATGGTGTGCCCTAGTCTCCAGGTTTCTCACTTGCAGCAGTAGCTACAGGCACAATTCAAGCTATGATTTCCCATGGACAAATCTCCCCTCACTTTAACCTACATCACCCCCACCACGTAACTTTGCATCACTGTCCTGAGTCCTTGGTACACACCATATCCCTTCTGTTCATCTGCTTAGCAGTTTTTGGCACCTGTATTTCAAGAGCAGTCATGGCACAGTAAGACATGGGAAACTCATGTTTTATCAATTGCCCCCTTAGTGCCTACACAGTAGATGGCAGACAGTCACCAGTGCTGAAGCTGGGTACTTATTGCTGTATACATCATGGGATAAGACGTAGTATCTCATAATGACTCCAGTAATTAGCACCACAAGGCCACTCAAACTTTAGCAAACATATGACACATGAAACATACTTCACAAAAAAAGTCGCATCACAATTATTTACACTTCATCACGCAGCTGAAATGACAGTTACATAGACATTTTACAATAATTGAAAAAAATCATAAATGTTAGTTATTAATCTCTAAGTAACAGACACCAAACACAACCCAAAATCTATCACTTCAGTATTTTTTTTAACTCTTTAAACAGGTCTTGATCCACCTCCCTGTGAAAGGAACAACAAGTGCCCTATGTTCAGGGCTCTGCCCAAAGGTGGCTGGTTCCCCTCCCATGTAACTTGGTTTGGTTTCCCCTCTATAGAACATGTATGATGACTCAGAAAGAAGGAGCCGTAGAAATACAAAATGTTATGAGTGCTGACCTATGCACAGTATGTTCTTTATGGCAAGGTTTTCTGCATGGTGAGATGTCAATAATTATATACTGTTATTGCTATTTCATAGGAGAGGAAAGGATTGAAGCATCTGTGTTTGCTGAACTCTGCAAACAAGATAAAAGCTAGATACTTTAGAAAGGATTGCTTGAGACGAGTAATTTTACCTTCAATAGTAAATAAAAGGCTACTGAACAAAATGTTTGGAGATAGCAAATATGTTATTGATGCAAATCTGCAGCATACTTAGCAAAGAGCTATAAATATCCCTTATATTATTATCAATTGGTAGTTTACTAACAGGCAATTGGCTTTTGAATCTTAATTATAATTGTGTTCTGCAGCTTTAATTTAGTGTATTACCCTACCAGCTGAAATGATAAACAAAAAGCAGTTTAAAAGGGGGAGAAATAGATACAGTTAATTAGTAATAAGCCCTTTCATAACTTCTCCCTCATCTACATTCCTACCCTCTGAATATCTATTCAAAAATGTGAATGCACACTTACGAGAGCAGTGTCTCCTTTAAGTGTCCCAATTCTCTAACCACATTTTTTCCGGATGCTGTTAAATATCACAGTGCTTTGGGGAGATGGTTGATGCTAAGCACCAGAGTGAAAAGCGTTTGTGAAAAAAAAATAAAAATGGGGGAGGAACAGAAGTTAATTACAGAAAATAGGGACTGCAACACTGAGAGGAGGCTGTGAAACAGGAGATCTAAATGGTAAAGTAAACCCTGATGGGAAAACCATCTGTGGATGGCTTGAAAGTGCATCATCTGCCTGTGTGTGCTTGCATGTATGCATGAAAAAGACACAGCAAGTGCAATTTGTGATTTTACCAGCAGGAGGACAAAACAGTAAAACCATACTAGCATGGAAATACGATAGCTGCTCTCATTCCTGTTACTAATGCGTTTGAAGGTATTAATGTGAATCTTCATTGTCTGCAGAGGAAATTTCTATCCTTTGTGATTTTTGCCAGCATTGGTATTTCAAGCTTCTGAGCCTTGGGTTTCTTTACATGGTGGTCCTGAAGTGACCAGTTCACAATAGAGCAAATATGGTACAAAGCAAAAGGGGTCCTTATAGAACATTGGAGAGAACAGAGGTGGGCAGGGCTCCTTAAGGAGAACATCTGGGGTTTTCATAGGTCAGCTGGTTTTCCTTTTCCTCTCCAGACAAACAAGGCAGATGTGCCACAGATGGGGTTAGAATTTGTGAGTCTGCACAATTATAATAATATCTTCTAAAATCTAGACTCTCCTACATAGTCATGGTAATTGCTAATTGTCAAAAGGATGATGTAAAATAAAAACAATTTTGATTTCAGTTCTCACAGCTTTCTTATAAGACAGAAAATAAAATGTCAAGTTTAAGATCTATTTTTGCTGACCATTTTGATCACCTTGTTCCCAAAATCTCTTGTGACCTGCAACACCACGCATCTTATGGGCTACTAATGGTAGTCTTGCGATAAGCTCACCATTCTGATTTACATTTTAAAGGTATCTATCAGTCAGATAAAGTAGATTTCTCACAGCAAGTCAGTAAATCTGTCGGAGTTCCTCTCTCAGCTCAAGATGAAAAATAGCCCCTTTAGTCCTCTTATAACATGGATTGGCATGAATTAATATGTGCAAGAGCCATAAACTTTGGTGTTTTGTATTCAAATTTTCCTCATAAAGATACAACTTCTGAGATTTGGCATCTCATTTCAGGAATGTCTCTGAGGCATTTTTAAATTCTATATTCATTGAGCTTTGCATATAAATTCCAATAACCTTTGTGTACTACAGCACCAAGTACAAGGTAACTGTCAGACAAATAAACCATAGCTGTAGCATACAAGCTGGAGAAAAAAAAAAATAAATAAATAAATAAAATAAAGGAAGGGTGGATGGATTGCAGCTCTGATTCTACTGTCTCCAAGTGCCCTGGGATTCACCTTCTAGAGACTGTATGGGTGACTTCATATACTTTTCTTCAGCTTTGTAGGTGCTGTGGAGGAATTGGTTGTTTTAGTTTTGTTTTGTTTGGGTTTTTGTTTTGTTTTGTTTTTTCTTTCTGGGAGCTACCCTTTTCATTTTTCTTTACCTTCTCTTATCTCTGTTTTCAGTAAACCTCTGTGACTAGAAGGTCTACTTCCCAGCTACAAAGTTTGAAGGGCTGTAGTAACGGGTGAAGTTTCATGCACATTCTCTGAAGCAGTCTAATCTACAATACGCAAAAGGGGACAGGACCCTGCCAGGATTAAAACTACTCCTTAATCCCTTGCATTGATGAAAATAGTGTGGGAGAGATAGGTCTCATGTACTCCCTGGTCCATACCCTCGGTCCATATTTACGCCTAGCTCAGCAAGGGAT
The DNA here is from genome assembly GCF_964273445.1 of Streptopelia decaocto. NCBI lineage: Eukaryota > Metazoa > Chordata > Aves > Columbiformes > Columbidae > Streptopelia > Streptopelia decaocto. The sequence goes on along the minus strand of NC_138656.1, from coordinate 31,601,163 downwards.
GGCTATACAACAAGAAATATGTCTCTGCACCTGAATTTGTCCTCAGGACTACATATATTGAAACAGGGGTTGGGTGTTAAGCTACTGCTAGCTTTGTGAGCATCTGGGAGACCATTCAGGTGTTTAAAGTCAGTTATGTACCTCTGGCTCACAGTCTCAAACTGGGGATAACTATCACTACTTTTGTTTACCCTTTGTCTTTTGGGTTTGCTCAAGTCACTGCACTCCTAGGGGTTAAAGTGGCTTATCATCAGATGTGCATTTGTACAGTGCAACTTAGATTTTGGCTAAACCCTCTAAGGACCTGATTTTATTGAAAAGAATTAATAGCTTTAACATGCAAATTGCTTGCTTTCTCCAGCGACCTTACAAATTATAAATCACAGAGGGAGAATATTTACAAGCACACACTTTCCAGGTATTTGTGGCTTCCTTTTTAAGTTCCACCCATATTAATTTGACTGGTAATGCTTCCAGAGTAACAGAAGAAAAGGGTGAATTATAACAAATTTATTGCCCTTTGTACAACTTTGTCTTGAATACTGCAGCCATAGCAAGGTTGCAACAAAAAGTATTTTACTACCCTAGCACCACCATCAGGTTCATTTATGCAGTTTGCTGTATGTGAGTGCTGTTCCCTTGTTTTCACCTCTCCATGCACAGTGGGCGTCATCCTACCTGCTCTGTGCTCCCCAGCCCTGGAGGTAGTCCTGGTTTGGTAGTGTTTAGGAAGAGCTCTACTGAAGAGGCATGTGACTACAAACAAAGCCTACTCAGAAAGGTCTAAAATGTCAGAACAATTCTGTTATGCTTACAGTCTTTCAAGAACTGATTATAACTGGATCCAGAGCAGAGGTAAGGATAACCCATAAAAGGCAATTTTCAAGAGGGTTCATTCTGTGAAGGTTGATTTAATCCATCCAACAGATCTCCAAGGAAATAATCCAATATTTTCTCAGGCAGGGCTATCACACACAGGAGGATACTGGTCTCTTTCAGTCTTTCATTGGCAAAAACTTCTGTCTAGTTGTGTGCATTTTTGGGAAGCTTTTCTCTACTTTTCATAATTTTTCTCTGATCTTTCCCTGATATTTTTTAAAGTACTTCGGGTTTTTTAAAGTACTAACTTTACCCAATTTCTTTATCATTCCCAAGACTGAAGTGATGCCTTTATCAAAAGCCCAAATTGCCAATGTAGCTAGCCAGGTGCAGAGCTAGGTCAGATGTAATTCACTTACCACCTGAACATCTTCGCGTCAGCAGGCTATAAGTGTGGTGGAACATACATCATTTTACACACCACAAACCTCTGCTCACCATGAGATTTGTGTAGGGAAAGCTCTGACCTCACAGCAGCTTTTCTGCTGAGGTACAGAGCTGTAACACTGATGGTGTCTGGCGCAGGGGCCTCACAGCTATAATGCAGATATATGTTTTCATCCTTTCATGTCTCCTAGTTTACTAAGGCATCTCATTTCTTCCATTAAAAGCAAGACATTTCATACACTCTAAAAGAACCAATCCCTATGCTAATGTTCCAGCAGAGTTACCCCCCATGATTAGTCACATTTGAGGTTACTTAGGCTGAAAAAAGAACCTTGAACACTTCTATGAAGGTTTAAAATCTGTAATACTTGGAAGACAATCATAAGCCAAAATCTTACCAGACAAATTTCCAAGTCAGTCAAAAATATCAACACCTTGTTTCTGTTTGACATAGTTAAACTACTAGCAAGTGATGCTTAATTGAGCTCTTGAAACGCACAGTATAAATTCCCTTCCTAGAGTCACTTCCTTGCATTATAGAGATACCACCTGAAAGAGCATTTTGAGCACTAATGGAAAAATGTGTGCTCACATATGTGTGTACATGAGGATTTTCATTTTTCACAGTAGTTTCGATCTGCTTGTAGCTCCTCTGCCAAAGATATGCTGGACAGTATGTGTGTCTAATAGCCTTAGTGACCATAAAGCACTTACATCTTAGGATGTACTTACATCCTAGTTCCTAGGAAAAGAAACAAGAGATCTTAAGTCAAGAAGAAACCAGGTGTATGTCTGTTATTATAGATCCCACCTCACTTTTACAAGTGCTTTGCTGAAATGAAGACATCATTATAAGCCCTTGGGTTTTAAGAAATGTGCAAAATTAGTCAAGCTTTTGAGATTCATTTTGTGAGAAAATAAAACTTAGTGAACACATTCTGTGTACTTCTGAGCATCTGCTTGTCTGGCACTTCCCCACAAGACATTTGGGACATTTTCATAATTTCAGATATAATCTGAAATGCAGAAGCCTCAAAAATATTTACTACTCACACATTTCAAGAATATGGAGGAAATTTCATTAAAGAAGAGCAGAGAGACTTCATTAGCTTTATTAGGCTTCTGCAGAGGAAATAATGCATCCTGAGTTCACCTCTTGTTTTGTATCAGAGAATCCACATGGAAGAGTGACTAATATCCTGGCTGCTGAAAAGGCTTTAACCTGAGTTCAGCCTTTTTAGAAAAGATGCAGACTGCTCTGCTACTAATGTGGTCTGAGCTATACAAGTTATCCGGTGTTCGATAAGCAGTACACTCACTCTGCAGTCCTAATATAATTCAGGAGTAGGTCAATCAGGGACACACATCCTTTGGAAGCCAGACTTTCTACTAGTTTTCACAGAAAAGTTCATTCCTGAAAGCTCAGGGATGTAGATGCTGATAAGGATGCAAACCAGCAAAATTATTCAGGGAACCTGGATGCCCATTCCAGTTCACTTCAATGGGCCTTGATGTCCACAGTCCTGGGATGTTTTTTAAAGAACTGTCACTAGATAGTAACATCGTTCTGTGAAAACAGCTACGTTGTTGTAATAGTGGGGGCTGCTGTTTCTGGAAACACATCATGGAAATCTGAGTATTATTTAGTGATCCAGTTAACAAAATAAGAGATTTTCCACCCAAATGGTACAGGTGTGACTACTTCATTATAACTGATCTGTAGACCTTGTCTGATCTGGCATGTGGTTTCAAGCTTAAAATTCCACTTAGCAATTACCCTAAATCTCTTCTGCTGCAGAAGATGGAAATTTTTACTCTAGAAAGATGTCTACCTTCAATGCCAAGGTCAGTATCATTTGTATTATGGTTCAGTTTTTAATTCCTGAATGATGATTGTGATAACTAAATTAATTCAGTCCTCTAGCATGAATCCAATAGACATGTTTGATTTATTTAATTAAAAATCATGCTACTTTAGGCCAATACCTACACAAACCACATCATTTCAAAATGAAAACACTACACCTTAGAAACACTAGAAATAAGTATTTTGAATGCTTCGTTTAATACTTTTTCAAAAGTGGTCTCATGAAACCTGAACAATCTCACAAATAGGTTTTATCAACAAGAAATTATATATATATGAGTAAGTGAAACTTCTGGCCAAATAGAAAAAAATTAACATAGCCAGAAATTGTGAGTGGCACATTATAACCTTAATAATCATAGCCAGATTTACTTGAGTGTGATTTTTACCTGAGAAAATAACTGCACTTTCATTATTCTGCCTTCACTGACTGGGAAACATAGGCATTAACTGCCTGATCTTTTGGGAAAAAAGACTTCTTAGCTACCTGTGTGATTTTTGAATATGCACAAAATTTAAACATGCAGTTACTTGTAAGCATACGGAAACAAAATAAACAGAAATGCCATTTAGAAAATCCAAGTGTAGAGGTTTTGTAAACAGAGAAGCTTAGGTAACAACACTTGATACGTGCTTGTGCATCTGTATCTACTTCAGCTGCATGCAGTTTCAGTTTTTTCAGGAGCAAGACACTGCCCCTGAGTTTCCTGAACCAATAGATGACAAGCTGCAGGTGAGGGGTAAGAGAAGCCCTGAAGCAGCTGTGCAGTTACCTAGTGGCTCCTGCCCACAGGAAGAAATAACCTGTTTTCCATGCTTGGGGATGTGTTGTGTCAACAATGGCTTTATTTGACCAGTTTCTTACAGCTTTCCAATCCACCAATATCTGTGGAGGATGTTGATTTCCCAATGAGGGGGTCAGAAGAAATGCAGAACATTTGCAACAGCACAAATTAAAAATGACTTGGTTTGGGTTTTGTGTGTGTTTAGTTGTTGTTGGTGGTGGTGGTTTGTTATGTTTGTTTGTGGGCTTTTTTTCTGTTTGTTTTGTTTTTTCCTTCACTATTTGCAGGTTCTTTTTTTTTTTTTTTTTTTTTTTTTTTTTAATTTAATGCCTCCCAACATTTACCTTTGCCTTCTATTTTAATGCTGTGTGCCAGTCTCCATCACATTTCATCTACAAACTCATGAGTCAGCTAAGCTGAGCCCTTTTGCTGTTTTTAGCCATCCAGTTCACTTGTTTATCTGGTTCTTTACAGCAATCCTGCATTTTGCTTTATCAGCATAACAGAGAAGTTACCAGTTATTTCATCTTACTCATTTTGAACACACAGAGAAGCTGCACAGGTATTAAGAACAGCTCTCTCAGAGATATTGCCTATGGTGTGAAACACAAATGTCCATCAACAGACCCTATTGCTTTTTGCAAATACAACTGAAGGCCTGTTCTCATCATCTGAATCCAAGTTCCTGTCAGCTCTGAGCCATAACAGCAGCTCCTCAGGTAGCTCTTTATCCCTAGATTACCCTAATTCTTATAAAAGCCTTCATATATTCTTATTTCCTTCCACATCAAAGGAAAAGGGGGATAATTAAAATCGGGATTCTCTTGTTTATCTGGGTTTGTTACCTAATTTTTTTATTGACCGTTCATTAAACCCTAAATACAAACTCTGTCCAATAGCCCTTAGGAAGTATTCTCTATTAGCAATATATACTGCAGTTTTCCTTTCATGTACAACCTACACTAATAGAGGCACTGGTATGAAAAATAAGGCAAACATACAGAAACACCTTTTTTTTGGTGTTTCTCATAAATTTAGTTTAGCACAGAAACTCACATGCAAAGTTTTGAAGATGCTACCAAACATGAGCAAGGCAAACTGAAGTAAAAAAAAAAAAAAAAAAAAAAAAGCTGAATGTTCCAGATTAGAATTCCTAAGCATGTTAACCTTGGCATTCAGTTGCAGACATCCCCTGCTACAGGGAATACAACCCCATTGGTTTTTCATTGTCATTGGTTTATGGTTTGGTAAGAAAACAGCAGAAGTCTGAGAAGGAAACGTGTCATCCGTGCTACAACACAGCCTTCACAGGCTCTGGGCTCTTTCTCAAGCCTGGTAAATATTTTACTGTAATTTCTCGTTTTTCACTTAGTTTGTACAGAGATAGATTTGTCAGATAAATTTTCTCTTTCTAGTCACTCTCAATTTCCGATTCGCATGCAGGAGGATAATTCATTGTTCTCTGGAGGACTTAACACTCCCATTATTTCTACTGTCTGAATATTGGGTTTTTTAAGTTGTAGACGGTGTCACATCTGGTTATAGAGTTGTATATTTCTAAACTGCTGTGTCACTGGACAGAAAAGAGAAAGGAGGTGTGGACTGTTGGTGGTAATAGCTGTTGTTTCATATGAGGTTCTCAATACACTTTACAGAAGAGACTGCTATTACTACCTTGTTTATGCAGGTGAGTATGAAGAGGAACAATCTGGCTCAAATATCTTGCCCAAGGTTACTCACCATGTCCCTTCTGGAAAACCCAGCTCTCTTGACCCTCATACCTTCTTTCTGCACTGTGATATTTACATGCATAAGACTTGTCACTGTACAATTTGTCAATACAAACTTAGGGTTGTGAATAGTGTTTGAGTAATTACATAAAGGAAAGACCATGAGTCTGCATCCCAGGGGAAAAAATCTGGCCTTAATGGTAACTCCTGGATTACTTTACCATTGCCTTGATACATTATAGTTTCACTTAACTTTCTTTCTCACTTGTAAGATAAAGCTAAATACACCTATTGACTTCTACTAATCAGTTGTTTGCAAGGTACCTGGAGACTCTGGGTGTGTAAAGACAGTTTATGAGGAAGGCTGCTGTCACAGCACAGAGAGGGAGATTGCAGATAAGAGACAGCTTTTCAGCCCTTTCTCCAGCTCAGTCACTGCTTCATTATCATCCCAAGGCTGACAGTCAACAGAAGCCAGAGGTGGTGGATGTCTGTGCAGAGCTGAAGTGACTCCAGTCCCAGGTGCCCCGTCTGCTGTTCCAAGTACCTGCAGCACAGAAGCCCCAGAAAGAAGCTTTTCCGACTTTCCTGACATGTCACATTCTTCTACTTCAATGACTTAACCATAGCTCAGAGTCTCAGCCTTTGCCAGCAGCAAGTTTGTATATGGTGGAGGATGTTTATAACTCTCCTGGCTGGGGACAAAACTTGACTAGTGCAAATGAGTACACAAGGAAACTCACAGTGAAAACAAATGGAAGGTAAACAAAAAGCACCTCCAGTCTATTACTTTATAAATAACAACAGTACAATAGTATCATGACACTTCAGTCATGCGGATGAGGCTGAAAGGTTTGAATGTGAAAACACACAAGGTACTGCCATCTTTCTGTCAAACACTGACTGATCTGCAGAGACCTTGTCCCAGGAAAGATGGGAAGTCTTCCAGGTGAAGCTAGAGGAAGGTGAGTGGAAGGCAAGATGAGCATAGCTGTTTTTCTGCTACACTTGCTATGTTTATTTATGAGGAAAGAGAAGCCTCCAGTCCCCAGGGTTCTCTACAAAACACCTTTCACTGGCACTAAGTCAGCAAAAAAGAACAAGTCTCTTAAAATTAAAATGAAGGGGAAACAGGTGATAAAATAAGACATATAAGCTGCAAATATTTCAAATATATATTCAGCTTTACTTCGCAGTTTCTGCCCACCAACTACTCACAAAATGACAGTCTTATCAGATAAGAATGGCCAGCTGCTATATGCTACATTTAAATTTATATTGCAAACAATAGGCTCTATTATCCAAGGATTTTCTCATTGCATTCCTAATATTGTCTTTCTTCATGCTTTATTGTTCCTCATTTCCTTACATGCTCTTTGCTTTCTAGTATGTGCCAACACATCCTGATATTTGTTTCAAACATTTTGGTTTTTTTTTACTTAATCTGCCTTTGACTAAATTTCCTTTTTTATGCCTTTAAACACTCTCTGCTTCTCAAACACCATCTCTAAAGCTGCTGTCTCATACATTCTTTGTTGTTTCTTTCTCTCTTTCTACTGCCCCCCCCTCTTCCTTCATCCCCTAATCATTTGATCACTGCAGTTCTTTGATGTGTGAGTCTTCCAGTTCAGGCCCAATTTAATTATGTTTTTCAGAAGCCTGACCTCTGTGGTCCCAATTTGTTCAAGACATTTCCTTCATTGATCCAGGGCCAGATCCCTGTACTGCCTGTTCTAAACTAGATTCCTGATATTAGAAGCAGCCATGTATTAGCTCTCAAGGTCAGTTTGCATTTATCAGCAGTTAATTGCACTGACTTATTTGCAATGGATACAATACACTCTTCCCTGCCCTTAGGTCTAGATGCATTAACACAAAATCAAGGGGAAACAATTAGAGGTATTCTCATACTACAATAGATGCACTTGCTTCACTATTCATAAGCATCCTTAAAGAATAGACAACATCTTTCAGTAAATTGCAACAGATCCCAAAGGTCTCTATATTTAATTTCTGTTGGGCTATTATAAAAACAACATCCAACACTATTGAACTTTCCTTTCTTAAATTCTCCTTTTGACATCCACCATTCAGGAAATAATCATAAAGATGTTTCAGGTTTTGAGGTGAAAAGGCAAATATGTGGTTTCAAGAAAGAACAAGAGTACTGTAGAACATTTACAAAGTAAAACACACTGTCTTGGTGGCATGTGGAGTGGGTAGAAGCTAGCTCTGTTTATAAAATACCGGTCTGATACACATGAAAAACTCCCCTGTACCAGCAAACAAACAGCTGCATTCTTTGGTCGAGCAGAACGAGCTTCCTCTCTGCAGTACAAAAATTTATGGAAAACTGAAGTGTAATTCTTTTATCTCAGGGAGAGAAAACTGCAATATTCCAGCCAAGAAAAGGGGCGAAAATGTCCATGGTGATTGCTGCTATTCATTGTTTCCACAGGGTCTGCAGTTAGCGGAGATCGAGAAAGACACAGAGCTCAGTGACAACTGCATGGTAATGGCACTTTGCCACTCGGCTGTCTGTGGTCAGTGAGCACGAAGGGTGGCAAAGGTCTCTCTGAATTAGACTGAGCTAATTAAATACAGCTCTGTGCTTCACAGGGTCTACAGATGCCTCAATCCACTTTGTCCAGTTCTACTCAAGGATGATGTCAAATCCAAGCAGACCAGCACGAACGCGCTATCCTTTTCTGCTGCCAAAAGCTGACAGCCTGAATAAGATCAGCACAACCATTACGCTTGACCCTGACTGAAAAGTGTCAAGGAAACTGAGCCTCTGGATAAAACCAGAGCTTCTTCAGGCGTGCAAGGTCCACTCCCCAAAGCAGAAGGCTAAAACTGGGATGAGATATCTGCTACCATGAGAAAAGAAGTGCTGGCATCCTGGTCTTTAATATGAGATGAAATTCAGAAAAGTCTTGGAAGTCTCTCCTTTCTCACCATGAGCATCACAAGATGTTGCCTCTCATGTTGATGGAAGATTTTTTGTTTGAGTTGAGCTATTGATTTTAAATATGGGAGAAAACTACTCTCAGCTCCCTTATGCTACCTATATGCTTATAACCACATGGTGTGAGAAATCACAGAAATTCTTCCCAGGAGATGGATGTTCATATAAAAGAGATTAAAACTATCATATAATCATAATTCAGAAATAAATAAAAAATAACCCTTGGATTATTTATCCTACTATCTCACAGTTCCCCCTGATTTTCCCTCGTATGTTTAAATAAGGCAACCAGAAGGCACATCTCTTACCTCACAACATAACATCTTTCAGTCTCAGAAGTATTTTATGACACTCCAGCCCAGCCCAGTGTCCTCATGAAACTTACTTGGCCAGCACACATCCAGCTCTTTCTGCTGCTTCTAAATCCACTCACAGCAATGTCTACAAACACATTGGAATCCTTGTAACAAGTACTCAAAACAGGAAGGGGGAGGGAAGTGTCCATGCTGCAGGGATCAGTTTCTGCTTGATATTTTCCCATTCATACTGTTTCATGCCTTTTGCCTCATGAAAGGTGTTCTCTCTGTCTGAATTCTGGAGACTGATCTGTCCCCCCCTATTCCTGCAGTCTCCATTTTCAAAATCTATGGGATGTTTATCCAAGTAAAATATGAGTAAGGATTTCAAGACACGGACTTCAGAGCCACCGATTCCTTGAAAACAGCACTGCCAACAAAACTTATCCTATGTACGTCATCGTGTTAATTGGGAGCTGTGTCATTAGGCTGCCTCAGATTTCCCAGTACAGAGGAACTCAGTGGTGCCTGCTGACAATTATAATAGGGATAGTGAGTAGAGCACTTGAGGCAGGCCCTCTGTAGGCTGTCAAAACGCAACTGGACACAGTCCTGGCCAGCCTGTCCTACTTGACTGTTCTGAGCTGGCAGGTGGACTAAATGATCTCCAGAGGTGCCCTACAAACTCAGCTATTCTGTGATTCTGTGGTGTAAACTGGTTGCATATTTTTATGCTATTTATCTCAAGGGCATTCCTGATCTCAGTGCAGAACCAGAACAGCTTCTGCCTCTCTCATATACAACTTTGGACATAATGGACATGAGTATCCACACTAGTGATTTCTACAAGAATGAGTCCCATTCATAAGGAAATTAATTTATAGTGAAGATGATTCTGTCAGACTGGCTTTTAATATAGCAAATACTTCTCTCCAGAACACAAACTAACAAATCCCCCTATCCATCACACTTTGTAGTCCTGGCTCAGGTACCAAGCAGAGCTGAGAAGAGTCAGCTTTCATGGATCAATATTCCAGACACTAAGAGGGGGTCAGATTGCATTGGTTGATACATAATGGTAAAACTATTGCTAGAAATCAATCCTTTGTTAAAATGACTGAGAATGATTGCAAACAGATGATCACCAAGGAAGACAAGGTTCCCTGGCTTCTTTCAAGATTATTGCCCACTTCGGAAATCAACTTAAATAGAATTTTTGCTTTTTTTTTTTTGTTTTTTTTTCCAGTTTAGGTAAATTGTGACAGCAAATGAAGTCATTATCTCACTTTTTCCTAAGCCTATCATAAGAGTGGGAATGCAATGAGTGGAGAGGAGAAGGTGAATTGTGATCATCACTCTAAGGAGGGAAAGTGAGAACAGTGATAACATAGTCTTTGTTATGGTAAATGAAAGGCAGGCAGTTCAGTCTCTCTGCCTTGTCCCAGCTTCCCAACTTTCCTGGCCTAATGGTTCAGTGCGTGTGGTTCATTGCAACAATGTCCCATGCCTGAACATGCAAATTTTCTCTGATGAAAGGTAGACAGTAAAGGACATTTGGGATTAATGTCTTTCCAGAAAAAAGTGCTGAATATAAAATGCCTGTGAATACTATCTAAGGAATTCCAACATCTAAAGAAAAGCTTCATCTCCAGAGATACAGATGCATGTCTAACACAATGTAAAGAGCCACAGAATACAGGAATGACACAAACATGTTCAGAAAACAAACTGAAGCTAATCAGATATATGGAAATATTTCCCTTGAGTATAATATCTTAAATTTGACCACAGCTTATGCTGAATAACATGGTCAGACACTGCAATGAAAAATGATAGAGGAGAGCTGCAGGGGAAAGATGCAAACAGAAAGATACACCCTAAATCAGTGATGGAGCTTGTCAGAATACCTGTGAATTGTTTTACTGCTCTCCAGTACATCATGAGGTCCGGAAAACAAAACAAATTTTGTTGTTATGTCTGGAACATGGTACACTATTGCTGCAGTGACATACAAGCCCAAAATATTTACTGCATGTTTCATTTCAAATACAGAAAGCTCACATCTCTGTGTCGAAGCCATCTTACAGACTGAATGACTCCTCTGTCGAACTGTTCATAACGTGATAACCCCCGCTGTTTATTTTTTTAAGCATGAAAGAAATCTAACTTCTCTTAATAAAGTGTTTATTGCTTAAGAGGCTTCAGTTTCTAGGAACTTAGCATCCTTCAAATCCAGTAAAAGTGTGAGCTATTTCTTTACCAATAGGAGTCAGGGAGCACCTGGAAACTGCTTCCCATATGATGCAATATACTGAAATAATACAAGCATTTCAAGGTTCACATACCCTCACAGTGCAGTTGCTAATAGAAATGCAAGTAAATTATTAATCAAAGCACAAAGAGCTAGAAGAAAATGCAAAAGGTCCCATATAATTTCAGGTGTCTAATTCAGTATTTCCAGCCTACTGCGTTTGTATTGGTTCCTTGTAAGAGGTGATTTCTGCAAGAGATTGCTGGTATGGGAAGAATATTCTTTAATAACAGGACTGATTTTACCAAACTGCCTTCCAGTCTCTTTGTACAGAAATGAGTTCAATAAGTGGTTTAGCAGAGCAAACATGGAGAAAAAAATGCAAAGAACAGGGGACTCCTTGACTCTAGTTATACCTCAACTGCAGGTGTGCTGTAACTGGAATCAGTTAAAGTCTTCAGCCTTGAACCTCTTCTTCATCGTACTACATTTAAAATAATCAGTAAAATAATAAGGAGGACTGCTTCTACCAGTTTAACAAGGTCTGGTCATTGGAATTGAGGTCAGATGAAACTCTGTATCTGACTCTCCCAATCATATATAAAGTTTTAAACAGTTTTTCCTTCCTGTAGTGCAAAGGGAAGGTGAAAGTTAACCATGAGGCTTTAAGAGGGTGATTTAAAGTGGTCACAAATTAATAGAACACAGAATAATTATACAAGACTTGTTATTTTTTCCTGTGAGTTTTTTTCACCATTTCATAATAGTAATTGTTTAAAATTATACTACTACAAGAATTGATTTATTTCAGGACATTCCTGATCTTAGGTATCCTGGAGTGATGACGTATACGTTTGACCTTTCATAGCCTTGTTTTTGTGAAATTTTCATGGAAATTTCCATGGCTGGATATTGGAAGAAATGTGGGAGACTGGGGACTGCTGCCAGTGACACAGCTGTATTCCCAGAGTTTCACCTTGCGATCATATCCCACCCTGGCCACTGAAAACTGCAGACAAAGCACATTTCACTAAGGATACAGAACATCATTGGTACATAGTCTCTAAATGTTTTAAGGAGTATAATTCCACACATAGATCCAGGGTTGTTTTAACAGAACTCTTTAATTTTTTTTGAGGAAAACAGATTGGAATTAAAAAAAACAAAACAAAAATGACTAACTGCCTACAAATAGATGAAACATCAGACTGTTAAAGATAAAAAAGAAAAGTTTAACACATTGCAAAGGTATATAAATCATCAGAATTTGGTGTGTATAAAACAGCTGAAGACAAAAATGAAAGATGACCTTTTCATCCATAGAAACTTAATTTCACTGCTTAGTCACAGACAACTAGTAGTTGTCCTTTGGAAAGTCTCTTCGTATTCTTCTAGGTGAGTTCTCTATCCTGACAATGAAAGCAAAGATTTTCAGTCCATTGGTTTTCTGTCCTGCCAACACACTTGAAAGCATCTTGGACTGAAACTGTTTCTTTCTATACATTCACATAGTATGTGCAGGTTATAAAACCAATTGCTTTGGGGACCCCTCAGCCCTGCCCTAATTAAAAATAATTATACTAGTACAAAAAGTGCCTTATTAATGTTAAATATAATATTCTACCTATTCTAGCTATATTATGTACCTAGTGCTATAATACATAATAAATTACTATTTTCAAAAAATAATCTAATCTGAATTATCAGCAACCTCATTAAAGGCAAAAGCTACAATTTCAAAGAATCTTAGCTGTTTGGGTACTGCAGAAGTATTTCCAAAAGCGACTAAGGCAACTACTGGCTCTCGGTATTGAGAACCTTTGAGAATCCCACTTTTGGGGAACTAAGTAATTTATCAGTAACTTCTCAATTTTTTATTTGGGTATGAAAGACAGTTAAGGACTTCTGAAATTTTGATCCCATAAGACTGTGAAATAGTCTCCCAGGAAAGCAATGGGATTCGCATTGATAAAAGGTATATTTAAATGGTCTGGACAAAGCACTCAAAATTTGTTGCAAGGAAATTCCTAGAGTAATGAAAAGAGACCCCATGCTAGGAGAAGGACAGACCACTATGAGCTAACAGGTCTTCTTTTGATTTCTCTCTTCAGTAAGTCTTTTGTGGAGCAATTCTTTTTTTCCTAATGGCAAAAATAATTGAAGAAGCCTTTCTTCAGTGCAGCCTTATACTCACTCTGTTAATTCACCATAGAATAAAGTTCCCTTATTAATATACTCTACAGTCTCACAGACATATCAAATAATATGTCAAAAAGATAAGAAAGGAAAGAAAGAACTTGGGTGACATTTGTTGACATTTCCAACAGAGAGGAAACAAACAAGTTACACCATTGCTGAATGTTAAAAAGGCCGTGGAGAGTGAGTTTCTCCTCATCAGTATGGCCCTCAGGGCATTTTTAACACAGTCTGATACTGTGTTCCCTAGCAGGAGGTATTCCTGCAACACTAGGAGACAGGGTTGGCTCCTCTCAGCTCTTTGGAGACCTCAATAAAAAGGTCACCAAATCTTTTATATTAATTTACATTTTAAAAAGATCAAGGTCACTTTTTAAAAAGAATAATCAAGTTGTTCAGCCTGCATCTTAACAAAACATCAGCTCCAAACAGAACTCAAAATCAAAATACAAGCAGTTTCATTTTTATTTAAATTTTGAAAAGAGATTGAAGGTTCTTTATTTTTCTTCTTTTTTTTCTGAAATCATGTTAATATCCCTTTAGCAGCTGCAACTGAGAAACATCAAAAAACTTAATGTGGCCTGAGGGTGGCTCACTACAAAGCCATGTGCTAATAATACCTTACATTTATAGCTCCTTTCATCCAGAAGAACTGGATCCCCAGGCAGTGAAGATACCATGTATGCTGGAATAATAACTTTGAGACCCCTTACTGACATGTGGCTGTTCCTATGGGGGTTCAACACCCAAAATGCCCCATATCTTTAGAGCTGGGGGAGCACTCTATGTTACAGAAACCACACAGAGAAATTCGGTAGAGTGAAAAGCAAACACATGAGCTGTAATTATGTAGAAAATGAAAACTGTAAGCCCTATCCCTCCAGAAGGTGTCTTGGGCTCACTAGAGGAACAGCTGTACTACTGCAGGAGGTGTGCTAGAGCCTTTTGGGGGCTCAGCCCTGGTGCATATAGGTGTTCCCACCTGCCAACCTGGCAGCACCCCTCCTGGCACAGCATCCCTCTGCCTGAAAGGCTTCCTGGATGAGAAGGAGCAACTCTCTGACCAGGTCTGATTGATGATCTCAAAACCACAGCACAAGCCACATCACTCACACAGAAAATCAAAACTGCTTTTTCATGTAACAAAACAAATCTTATGCTTCCGTTATCTTAGCTTTACAGAGCACCAGCTCATCAGGCAGGAAAAGCTGATATGATGAAATCTAATAATGAAATACCAGGACTACTCTGAATTAACTTTTACCACCTGCTAATTTTTGAACTTACGTTAACTTAATGGTTGATATTTTACAGGTAAATATCTGTCCTATTGTACACATTTTAAAAATGCTGAGGGAAAATGTGATATACTGATATATCTCAAGTAAAAGACAAATACATTTTCTCTATGTGTAGAAAGCTGCCCTTGTATCTATGTCCAAATACTGAACTACTCCTCTGTGATGCACATTGGCATGACCAAATTAAAAGTCAACATAGTAGTGCTGATTTCCATCTGACGTGTCTATTTCTAGAGCTTTATTACAACAGTAATAAAATAATGATTAATAATGATCACAGCTCACATTATTTAGTGGCAGTAACCACAGAATATCTCAAAGCCTTTGTAAGCTGTTTGCACAGGGAATTGCACTCACATTTATGTACATACATGGAAGAAACACCTCAGTTATTTAGACTTTCTATTGTATATCTCATAAGTCTAGGATCAAATACTGATTTAATCATGTCAGCTCTACCACCTATATTTTCGTGCTATGACTTTTCAAGCGTTTATCTATTATAACAATCCCTATATTTAAGATCATGGAAGTAATGCCCTTTTTCAACCTTTCTGAAAATAATACCACCACCACAGATACAGCTTTTGTTTCAATTGTTCTTCATTTATCATTATACTATGGCTCGTGCAAATGTTTGAATTACTCATTCTTAGGTTTGATAAACACTTTCTACAGCTCATAGCTCTACCTTTTGGATATTGA
Source organism: Streptopelia decaocto (assembly GCF_964273445.1). Taxonomy (NCBI): domain Eukaryota; kingdom Metazoa; phylum Chordata; class Aves; order Columbiformes; family Columbidae; genus Streptopelia; species Streptopelia decaocto. The sequence goes on along the minus strand of NC_138656.1, from coordinate 31,585,798 downwards.
AAAAAAAGGAATTTAAACTGCAAAAAAAAAAAAATGTCAATCATACTTGCCTGTCATCTTCCTGAGTAAGCTGGAATGCTGGCACTCATTCTATAGCTCTAGTGTCATTTGCATTTTTAATAAAGTAGCTTATCTACTGAAGTATACCCTTTCCTTCACAGTTGTTCTATGGATTATGTCTAGTTGTACAAAACCTGTGTGTACCAGATTTCACAGATGCTAATTTATTTTCTTTCTGTTCTTTTCTGTGTATGTGCATAACCCAAAGTTTCCAGTTCATTTGCCTCAACAGGTATCAGTCCCTGCCCCCTGACTATGTACCGCACCATTCAGTCTAAAAATCACCCTTATGCAAAGTCCAAGGAAACTTTCACTTAATGAAGGCAACTGACTCACAACTGGGTGATGTGGAAAAAATAGGGCATGACTGTCACTCACCATTAATGCTATTTACCACCGTCTCTATCACTTCACAGCAGAATACCTCACAAAGCCTCTCTTCGATGGGGCCAGCTAAGTCTCTAACTCTCTGTGAGCACATGATGACAAAATGCACCCAAGAGACAAGCTCTTGCCACATTTGGTTTTCCCACTTCCTTTGATCAATTCTATTTGATATGGGCTTTCATGTCCATAAGCCACCCAGCATGAAAGTACATCATCTCAGATGCTTTTAAAATAAAGGAAGAGGTGGTAAATACAGAGACATGATCTGCAACAGTCCTCTTGGGCTTGCAGTCACTGCAAGAGCTTTGCTGGCTTATTTCAAGGTCTGGCAGCAGTCTCTGCTGTGGACAGTGACACATTTCTAGTGGTCAGGGAGAGGGCAAGGGGACAGGAAAATACCCTATCCTCTCCCCAGGGAGGCTGGACATTGTTGCTGTTATCAGTACACCAGGACCAACATTATTCTATGAAATCGCTGAGTCTGACAAGAAGGGGCAGAAACCAGTCCCAGGGCAATGTCTCACAGTAGCTGCTGTGTCTCTGTAGCTCTAATTTCCAGCACATCAGATACCTGCTTAAAATACATCACCTCCTCAGTTTCCCATTTTTGTAAACCATCTCTTCATTCCTCCTGTGATGGACCTGCAGCTACATTTCCATTTGTCCTCATAAGCCACCAGAACTGATTCTAACTGACTGATGTATTGCAATGTCTCAAAAATTAATATTTGTGTTGAAGTTTCAGATTACTGAACACCAGGACATTATGATTATTAGTTCTTTACTTTATGAGTTCTCACCTTATTTAGAGATTGGTCAGCTCTGTTTCTGCAGTTTTAAATAGAAAATAACTGTCTGAGGGGAAGAACCATGACACTTTTAATAAAAACAATGGTTTGTTTATCAGTTTTCAGTAGTTCAACGAAAGTTCACAATGGTTTTTGATTACATTTTATTCCAAATCCAACTTCCTGTGTGTTTTTCTTTAAATGTTTGATTCTTCTTTCATTTTTCCCCCCTGCCCATCCTATTTTTCCAATAGAGATAATGGGGAACTCTCTAATGTGAACAGAAGACCAGAATTCATATTCAGAACTAAAACATTCCCTCATCTTTCCCCCGGCTCATTTACTCAAAGCAGTTGCACATCTGAAAATTAAAAAACAAACAAACAAACAAACAACAGGTTTTTTTATACTTATCACCAGGTGAAATGCCAGTTGTCTTTAATCTCTAGAACACCATGTATTCTTGGGACTTTTTTGGAGGGAGTCAGGTTGAGCGCATGGTAAGCCTAAGGTCACTCTCAGTGGTCAGCAGAATGAGATGGGCTTTTCATTATATCCCAAAACTGAATTATCATCTGGAGGTGTTTATCTCCATCATTTGACAACAGACGTAGGCTCAAGTGATTACTATGCTCTCAGCTGCCAGAAATTTGACAGGATGATTCCAGACCTGACTTTTTGGTCCTAGTAAAGTGAAACAAAAGGTAAACAGGCATTCCTCCAGGATACACATTTTTTTTTTTTTTATTCTTACAGCAACAACACTAATATTGGTCTTCTAACTGCCTCACCTTCCATCTTAAAAATTTTCAAGTCCATATGCCTGTTTTAATTGCAGAAGCTAAAATTAATTTTCAGATACTTTGCCCACATCTTTACTAGGAGTGTTTTTTTGCTTCAAGGAGATTATTGAATAGAGAGAGCAGCTGCAGTACAATCTGCTAATATAAAAACAGGCTTTGTAGAATTCCTTGTATAGCTCCCTGAATATAACTACGTGACCTTGAGAAAAGAAGCAAGAGGTATGTATATTTGACTTCAGCATTAACAGATAGGAGCTGGCCAGCAAATCTTTCAAGATTCCACTGAAAAGCAACAGCAATTCAACATAAAACGAAAGCTCTGACCTTTACATTTAAGTCTGCTAAAGTTACTAAGGGAAGGAAGTGTGGCTTCTCTAAAATGTTAGTCAACAACACTGTCCACTTCAGATGCAAAGGGATCCTCTATCTCCTACTGGGAGATAAAACAAGTAGAAAAAGGCCAAATCCCTCATAAATGACTCTGCTCTCCCCAAGAAGATGAGCAAATGTCAGCCAGCTTCCCTAAAGTGCAATCTTTATCCATTAAAATAAATGTTAGTACATTATCACTTAGGTCAGTATGAGTTGAGGAACAGAATCCTCTCCAGCAGCAAGGTTTTAATCTTTGGGCTAGATTCATTCAAATAGCTCTGGAGGTCTCAAATTACCTATTCCACCTATCTGCAGGAAGTAATATGCCTATGAAGGGATTTAGTTCCAGGGACATTACCAGCAAGAAGCACATCAAGTTTTCTGTAGTGAATATTTTGCTAGTGAAAGTTTGATAACCTGAACAGTACTTCATAAAAACTCTGTGAATCAATGACTGAATAAATTTCCTGGCAATTTTGGGTATTCTTCACTTCCAGTCACAGTTCTGAGGTTGCATATAAAGAAGTAGAAATTGCAGGTAAATTCTGTGACTTCTTTGATTGAAAACTAGATGTACAAAGGACTACATACGTTTGCTCATAGGTATCACACGATAAAAGAATCCAGGAGAGCTGTAATAACAACACTCAACAGAGAGTTAAAAATATTTCATTTTCATATTTTTCCCTCCTGACACTAGATTTTGCAAGATGACTGTGCTCCTCTCCCAATGGTATTGCAGAAACACAACTAAATCCAGCACACGGAAATAATGACGTGTAAGGTTGATTTCCACTGTAACTTTAAGCCAAAGCTTTTTAAAACCTACACAGAATTTTAGAGGGAACAAGAATCAATGCTTTAAGTTATCAAAAAAGCCCTCAAAAACCAGACAACACGCCTATTATTTATTTTGCATTCAGATCTGTCACTCTCCCTGATAACAAATGGCAGATTTTCTCCTGTACAAGCATTGCTACCCAGAACTCAATTGGAGCATTAAGACCTGATAGACAGGAGCTCAACATGTTGATCCTCAGTGAGTTTGAGATCTATAGGACCTCTTTAGGGACAGTCCTAAAAATTAAGTAAGTCAGGTGAACAGAACCATCATTTGTTACTTAAATTCACTGTAGTGCTGTCAACACTTCCTTGAAATGATGGCTGAACAGGTGGATTTATTTTGGAGTGGTTCACAGCCAGTGCCCTTTCTATGAGACCTTTTTATTAGAAGTTGGCATTAAATCCTGCTTTAAAATACTTCAGGAAAAAGCAAAGAGGAAAATATATATGTTTGCTTTTCTACCTTTCTTTCACTTTGTTTTCTTACCATCATATTACAGCTGCACCTATGGCAACCAGGTGGAAAAAGAGGGCTGTTCATCAAGCTGCAAATTAGTATTTTATTTTCCTCTGAGGCTAAGCTAAGTCCAACTGGTTTTTCCTAAGCATGAGGGAAAAGAGCAAGTGTTGTAATGTTCACATGAGAAAATTTCCCCAGTGAATTTGGTGCAGTGACATGTGATGACCCAGTTGCCTCGTAGAAAACCAAAACAACAAATCAACAATCCAGTTAATACAAGCCTGTTGTATTACAGGTTTTTCTAGTTGTCTAACCTGATATGTCACTACTTGAAGTTGCAGTACTTAGTTGAGAGTGAGGTACCCTCTGCCTTTCTGCAAACATAGCATATCTAATACACAGCCTTAACGGTACTGTAATTCTATCTGCTCTCCTTCACCCTCCCCTCCTGTCACCACAAATAAAACTGTGTTATTGCTGTAACCCATTGTATCCACCTGTATCTGGGACTCTGAATTTAAACAGGGCTCTGTGTATTATGTTTGGGGTGTGATCTCTTACTCTGGATTTCCTCCACATATTTTTAATTGTGCAGCATCAAAATGTAATATAATTTGAAGGCACCTTACAAGTGATGCTACTAAGTGAAACAAACAAACAAACAAGACCAAATGCCTTTTGTAAACCCATCGGAATATGATATCTACACAGACTTGAAGAGGAAGGGTAAGAGAATTTGTAATAAGAGGTCCAACAAAGAAGTGAAGAGAATAAGATGAATAAGAAATTTCATTAAAATTCTGAAATGAAATCATGAATTATAGAAATATTTCAGGAAAAAGGAAGAGGTCTGTCATATGTAACAAGGAAAAACGGGTTTTCACTGACTAGTTGGAAATGGTCCTGCTCGAACAAGAGGTGGAGAAAATTACTTAATGGTAACACATTTTTCAGCTTCTGCTTCTATGATTCCACTGACTAGCTACTGGATTAAATTTTAAACACAAGGGATCCCACAAAGCATGTGTTATGCCCATAATCATGCACAGCCAAGTGGATTAAGTGTTAAAACCTTTCTTAACTTGCTATAAATCAGTGCAGTAAGAAGTCTGCTATGATTTTTTTTTAGCCTGTTTCTATTATTAAGACTAAGTTGATGGTAAAAACAGGTGAGTTTTGACTGTTAACACTAAAACGCTTTTTCAGAAATGCATAAATTTTGATTCTCTATTTTTACTCTTTCATTTTATGCTTAGCCTTCCTTTGCTTTTTAGTTCAGAATTCTGACCAACCGTTTCAAGACATTTTTACTTTAGGGAATGTCTGTTCTTGACTTTGATTGCTCTGAATACCTAAACATTCACTCTCAGTAGAGCATAGAAGATCTAAGCTCTTTAACTCAAACAGGAAGGACCAATGTAAAACAAGGAAACATATTAGCTGCATGGTTCTGATGCACAAAACAACATTTTAAATTTTAATACAAAATCTGAGGTGTGCACTTCATATAAAGTTAGGAGTATTTTTAAAGTAAAAAAATCCATGAAACTAGCCAGATGCAAGAACAAGACTTTTTCATGGCAGGTAAAAAGAAACAGCTAAGAAAATAATGTATTGCAATAAGTCATGATCTCCGTCAATCAATGTATTTAGTTTAGATTTTCTGAGTAAAATTTTTCTGTTCTCCAACTAAGATGTGAGATTTACCCCCTGTGATGCAGAAGTCTCCTTCTGGCACTTGATCAGGAGTAGATCAGATGAAACAAATCTTTTGTACAGCCTACATCAGCTTTGGCCAAGGAAGGTGAACATTGCTTCTATATGTCATTACTGCAAATGTTAATGATCATATTGCACATTGGAGTTAGGAATGACATCATCTGATTTTAGTTGCCTTAAAGTGAAGTCTCTCTTTTAGAGCTGATTGTCTAAGCTATTTTATAGGCAAAGAGCAGATAATTCAGCACACATTAGAGTGAAAAAAGACACGAGGGGTAAGGCTTTGTGGTGCCTGTCTTCAAGTACGCAGGAAACTGCAACAATCAGCTTACAGCAGACATTTAACATGTTGATATCTAGGCACAATAAAAATGGCTGGACTGAGTGTTTTTTTTCTCTGAAACACTGCCTTCGTTCACCTAAGTATAATTTCTAAGTCAAAAGCAGCCAATGAAGTAACAAATACCAAAGTTCTTGGCTGTGGAAAACATCAAAATAAATAGTAAATAATTATTTATTCTGTAAAGACAGAATGCAAGTTATTTTTAATATATCTCTCACCTTTCCATGAAAAACACTTGGTAAAAAAAAAGAATAAAAAAATTCAGGGTCTAGTAAAGTAACTATGGTTTTTATTACTTTGTTATTTCAGTTAAAAAAGAGGACATTTATGGACTTGATGCTACACTGTTATCCCCTGGGTGTCTCACACATACACAGGAAAGTAACTGAGTGCAAAGAACATGCTCAGGGCACTTGAAGGCTGACAGATATTACCTGCAATTCCAGAAAGGTCAAAACTTTCAGGAATGAGCATTCGACAGTTTTGGCATTACAGGTTTAGTACAGTCTGTTCATGGTACTTTGTGGTGTGTAGACATGAGCTGTAATCATTTGAGGGAGATCAGAAGGCATATGACGTGATCATTTGGAGTTTAAAGAGGGAGTCATTCTGGTGAAGCTTATAGGAGGCCACCAGGATGCTTAGGCTATGAGTCCTTCAGGTGATGATGCTGTCAAATGAATGTTTGGAAGCTTACAGGTCAGAAGCTGAAGGGTTCTTATCATCATTTATAGAGCTCCAAACAAAACTCTTTTATACCAATGAAGAGCTGTCCATCCATACCAGTGGGTTTTGGAGCAGGCCTGAATTCAACCTACGCACTCAGCAGTCACTCAGATACCACCAATAAAATTTATTAACCTGAATACAGTCTCAATTGCAAATACAGAAAATGAAAAAGACTGTAAGTAAGCACTCTCATCACCCTGGAAGTTTTCAGGGAGAACAGGAACATATTGTTGCTGTTCATACAGTACCTGCTCTTTGATGAAAAGGACTCCAGACTCAAGGGCTGACAATCTGTCACTTTTCAGCAGCACTAAAATTCTCTTCAAGAAGAGAAAGAGCTGATGATTTCTAGCTTCATAGCTCAATTATCTTTCTTTAATATCATCTCATAAATGGTGAAAATCTGACCTGCAGCACTGTTACTCCTCCCCCGAGGCACACCAGATTCACTTGGCTGCCCATTCACACTGCTGGCTGTTTCCTGTCCAGAACCATAAATTTTGATACAACATAAAATGCCAATATCACCAGCTGTAAAGCTGTGAGAGGCAGTTTGCTCAGCTACCATCTGGGAAAATTCTTCTTTACTGTTCTTCAAGACAACCCACATGGACCGCCCACTTGCTGTTACTGACCTTGAATCTGATCTATATGCACATTGTCAATCCTTGTTAACATGTTTCTAATAGGAGGTGGAGAAGATGTTTTCTCAAATTCTTCAAAAGAGCTCTTGCATTCACTCAGAGTGTGGGACTGAGCCTTGTGACTACAGCACAGTACAAATAGACTGGCCCAAAGCCTTTGGGAGGTGTTTTGACAAAATGTCTCATCGACGGAAAGTGCTGGTTCATCACAGCTGAAATCTCTGGTGGGAATGCTGGGAAAGGTTGACAGGTGGATTTCTGATGTTCCAGGAATCACTGGTCAGTTGTGAGGAAACAAAAGGAGAAACTCATAGACAGGCTGCTGGAAGAAGATCCCGCTCCACCTTCTGACCTCCTGTACTGTTTGGGCTTGGATATTCAGAAAACTAATTTAAAAAAACTAGAAGCTATTTCAGAATTAAATTCTAGTTGGGACTATTCTGTTCTCTTCTGCCTTTCCCCCTGACATCAAGGAAATAATTTAACTCCCCCTGAATCATTTTCCACTAAAAATAAAAAAGAAATTATTGTCTGTCATATCTACCTCTAAGTGACAACATAATTTTTGGTTGATCAGTGTTTGCCAAGAGAGTTGAAACAGGTGAAGAAAAATGCTGAAGTCATAGTAGTTTTTCCTCAGTGGTAAATCCCTGGCTTTACACAAACAAATGTTTTCCTGTCAGCATTTATCGCTAACTATTTAAATCATTTACATTACATTTTCACAGCTAAGCTCTTTAAAAATAAACTCAATATCTCCAGTGAACAGTATTTTCATGGGATTTCAAACTGCCTCTTTCTCTCAGCAGTGCCCAACAGTATAGTCTGATATGCTGGTTTCAGATACACACTGTTGCAGTGTGTACTGAGATAATGAAGAAAATGGAGAAATAAGGCAGTAATGGCCATACTTTGTGCTGAATAGCAAAAATAGTTTTTCAAAATTATTTTGAGCACTAAAATTAAAAGGTGCTCTGGGGGAGCTGTTTCTTTCTACTGTGGCCACTAGGAACATAAAAACAGCTACACTGCTTTGCACCTAATGTCCATATAGTCCATCCTCTCTACAATGCTGTTCAGCAGCATGTGCACAAGATAGCTATATATGATATTTCTGACAAGTTTCTCCCCTTATGTTGAATCTTGTTAATTTCAAATTCCTCCCTGTAAAGGTGAAAACCTATGCTTTTCCAAAATATTCATAGCCAGGTTTCTTGTTAAATCATCAAATCAGCAGCATTTACCAAAACAATACACGTGCAAAAGTGGAAATCCTCTATTTCGGAACAAGTGAATGTGAATGACTCTTTGCAGGAGACTATCCTATCACCCTTATTATCACTATACAAATTTTTAAGTCGAGTACAATTATTATGTTTTATTACCTTACATGAAAATGTCTATTAATAGTGAGAGATACTAGACAGTCTTTGGCAGCATGATTCTTTACTATTATGAATAGTGTTACAGCTCCAATGAGTCAGGTTAGCAATATTCCACTCCATAAAGACTTCAGGTGGGAGCCCTTTCTAAAGATGTTAGTATTCCTCAAGTTCCCTCTTCCTCCTGTCTTGTGCTTTGGATATGGTATTCCCCCAGCCCTGCTTGGCCCCCCAGGCTACTAATCAAAACTGAGAGTGGATCTCGATATTGGTAGTACCTGTGAGGGTGGGTGCTTCAGCAAACAGGTTGGTTTTACTTTGCTGCCAGCAGATGTGCAGCCCTATGTTATATGCTGCCTGTTCCAGTGAAGTAATGAGAAGTGAATATCTGCCTGCTTTTGAACACCTCTGGGCATGGTTTCTGTAAGTAGATGGCAGAGCTGCAAAAGACCCCTATGCCGTGTCCTCTACCTTTTTCTTTTTTTCCCCAATACTAGTGTGATACACCTACGTGACAATGTGTACAAACCTTACTCAACAGTTGATAGCTGACATGTTAAACCTGATTTCCGTGAGAATTCTTTGGACCCCACTGTGCAAAACTGTGCTGTGTAAAACTTCAGCTTTGGCTTCAAAGGAAACTAAATAACATATTACCCACACCACTTAGCAACACTCCCTGACATTGTCCTTCCAAATTAATTTAGATCAGACTTAGGTCAGGGATTTGAAGATGCTGAAAGTTTTGCAACCTTGCTCTAAGGGAAAAGAACACAAAGAGTTTCCCCATCCTTATTTAACACAGTTGTAACTTTTCTTAATATCTTTAGAGTTTTGTGTATGCTTTGGGATACTATATGGGACACGTTCTTGTGCAAGGAAAGTGTTTCCACTTCAGATTTCCTCATAAAAAATGATGCTTCCTCACCCAGGCTCTGAGACAGTTTTGCACTGCTGATTGTATGTATTTAAATGAGCAAGAAGCAACCTGCCAACACATGCAGTGCAAGTTTTTCTTCTCTTTTCTCTTTAAGTATTTGAGATTACTTTTTTTTTTTTTCCTTATTGTTTCTAAAAGAGGTTGTGGGAAAATAAAAAAGTTAAATATCAAGGCAAAGTGTTTCATATCTGGGTGACTGAAATAATTAATCTCAGTACTGAGAAAAAAAAAATAAATCATCACACAAACCACAAATTGCTATTTACTACTGCCCAGTACGTACAGTTTCTGCAACAAATTTTGAGTATTTTGATCCTATTCACTCTTCCCACATTAATAAAAGAAAAAAAGGGGGGAGGGAGGGGGGGATCAGATGATCAGGGCAATGCAGACTATCCAAAACAGGCATAGATAGCATTTGCCTTGGATTCATTAAACTTTCAGTTTTCTTGAATTAAGATGCAGCAGTTTCAGACATGGAAATGGGGTGCATTTTATCCTAGAAAGACATAAGGAGAAGCTAATATTCTGCTCTTCCACAGCAGTTTTCCCAGTGTACTTCATCTGGGTAGATTCATGCACACTCCCAAATTCTCAATGGTTTGGAGTTTCATTGTGGAAAATATGACAGAGCAGTGGATGCCACCAAGACAAAATATATGGCTTGATCTAGTATGAAGTCATCATAAGTCTCATGAGATTTACATCTCTTTTCTTCTTTGCCATTCATCTACCCAATGTGTTCTTTGCTTGCTCTGAACCATTCTCTCCCCTCTCAGTCCTGTTTTTCCTTAGATTGAAAACTCTACAGCATTGGGTCTCTTTCTGCATGTGAACCAGAACACAGGCAACAGTTGCAATTGGGAGCTCTCAATACTGCTGATAAGTAGTACAACATTGATTACACAGAGCAGACACTTATTCTAATCTCAGTTACCCACCTGTGCAGCTATGGAATTAATCAAAAGAAAACCCCTGGTGTCAGTCTGATAAAGTACAACAAATACTCTGTCCAACAATTGCTTTGGAGGGGTTATTTGTCAGTGCAGATGGCTCTGGGCCTAACTCTTTTCTTCCTTGCACTAGTGATTTTTTCCTTGTGAAAGAAAACCCTTCTTACATTATTTTATTGTTTTTCTAACTAGCTTGTTTTGAAGTATCTCGGTACCAAATCCTTGCAAGCAAAGTGAATACACAGAATAATTGAAGGTTTATGCAAAGGCAGCCGGTGACAGTAGTAGCTAAACCTCACTCCATCAAAGTGAATACATCAAGGACATCCTCTCCTTGTGTTATTACTGAAAATTACAAGGCATAGTCAAGAAAACAAGCTGTGCGACAGGAGACTAACTTGCAGCACTCCGAGGGTGGAACACTTTTCTGGCTTATCCTGCTCCTGGTTTTAAACATCTGGGACCAATACAAAGAAATTACATATTTTCTTCCTGCTAATTGTGAAGTAGTTGACTGATTGCTTATGACTGACAAGTGTCTGATAACAGGAAATGGCTGCACGGCAGGGGTTCGATGGGTTAAGAAGAATGAGACAGGAAAATCAATGATGTGATTCTTCATTTAAATGTTTGTACATACTGATTGAGGCATGTCAGCCTGACAGTTGTCAAAAGGGCTTGGATACAGGAACTGCAGAGCACCAACTGTTGTAACTATCAGTGTTTACACCACTACGGTTGCTCTGGACCCTAGTCACAAACCAGCTTCACTCAGGGTGAATGAAGCACAGAGAAGCAGCCCAGTGAGCCTGTTCCTCAGGCTGCCCAAAATCACCTTTTCACCATGGTAACGCAGCTGCACAGTTATTCTCAGAGAGCCCTGTACACAGCAGAAATGATCTTTGGGAAGCCCCATGTCAGCTCTGCTGGCTGTGTTTGAGCCTCCACAGCTAGGCACTAATCAGGAGATGCTCTGAGGCAAGCTGATGATGAGAGAGCATGTGGCTGAGGCAATCCTATGGGTTGTTTTTTTCTGGGATCCCAGGAATGATTTAGCCCCTGTGGGGACCAAATCAGATCTCAGCAGCCTCAGAGCTAGAGATGCACAATGTGCTCCCCTCTAGTCCTTACCCTACTGGTGATGACGTCAGAGAGATGAACCAGGGGCTAACAGCACGCTTTTTAGAAAGGACTCCAACAGATAAGAGCCCAAGTCAAAGATTATTTTGAAATGGATGTCCCATGGCTGGTTCTTTTTAGGAACTGGGTTAGTTTCAAGATGAAGGGAAAAGGAACTCATGAAGAGAAGCTGCTGAAGGTAACTGCTCTGACTTTGAAGCACACATCTTTGACCTGAACACAGGAAAGTGACATTGATTGAATATGCAAAGTAAAGGAGATCAGTCGACTTTCAGGCCCATCAGACAGAAGACCAAGAGTAAACAAGTAGCCTGGAAGGTTGCCATTATTTTAGCAATGTGAATTAGATGTTAAAATGTCAATTGATTTTTCATAGTCCAAAGTATTATTTATAGCATAGATAAAAATTTCTAATCTCCAATAAACAGTCCTGAAATGAATATTTTGTACTGAATCCTGTTCATATTGCTCAAGCATATAATCGTATCGAAGTCTTTAGGACTGTACAAATGAGTAATGGCAGCAGGAGCTGGCCTTTTATTGGCATGAGTTTGAAATGGCTGCCTTACTCAAGCATGACAATAAAACATTCTTGCCACACTATCTTGTATCGCATTTACTCTCCATTTAAGAGAGAGGGTATAAGGTTATTCTAGAAATACTTTACAGTAATAAAATCTTTATTGCTACAATTTTTTGTAACTCTTATGCCTGTGAAGCCAGTTGATTTAGTTATGTCCACAGTTCTGGGAGTGACAGCAAGCCAGTACTTATGCATTCTGTATACCTCTAAATATTACTTAAGCGGGAGTGTCTACAAATTGGGGCATGGGGATACAGTTCTAAGGTCATATAGCTCACAACTTCACATGAATAAAAAAGCACATGCTGGGTATATCACAACCTCACTGTTTTTCTTTCCAGTGGGATACAGCAGGTGTTTCAGACTCTTTGATGTCTTGCAAGGCAACAAACGTAAACAGCCTGGGATTGAATTGAAGCCTGCTACTGTAAACAAAAATTTTGGAAGTTTGAGAAGGAAAATCTGCCAGGAGTAAGGAAGAACATAAACACACAAACATATAAATTTGGGATCCTTTGAAATGTACGTTAGGACCACAGATACTTTCTAAGCATCATTAATATATAAATATATTGCTACATATTTGGAACAACATCTTGTATTAAATTCAAAAGATTCACTATTGTCCAGTTCATCTATTTACTGTACGAGTCAAATGAATATTTCTGACATACCAGCTGAATACTTGCTTTTTATTCATTAGAGAAATACTGGAAATACTGGACATAATGGGGGAAGAAGTACTACATTCCTTTTACCCCTCCTAGCCTCTTGTTTTTCACCACCACTGGCATACAGACGACAAAAAAAAAAAAAAATCGCTCTGCTCAACCAGGTCATCAACAAACCTGCCAGCTAAATGGTGATTGTGGTACCTCCTTTGGTAGTGGCACAAGAGAAACACAGGAATTCTGGTGCAATTGTCTAAGTCTGAGGTTGCAATTCTGGCAGTTAGAAAAATCATTGTGTGACTTATAAATGGAACAAATTTGCTCAGGCAGTCACAGAGAGTAGAAATATGGAACCCCACACTGCCGTTTTGACAATTGCTTTCCTTATGTAACAGTACTTTAAAAGAGAATCCAACATCATTTGGAATAAGATATCTGCTTTCTCAGCCGACACCAGCATGCTGAATGACAAATATCTCTGTGGTTATTTAATTATTTAGGGCATAATATGCTATTTTATTTGACAATCTGTTTGCTCTGTGGATAAACTACAATGCTGAATAATTTTTCCTTATGAAGGCACAAGATTATCTACTCATTAAATAGCTTTGTTGTCCCAATAGCAACATTGCACTAGAAATACAAATGATGCTACAAAAAGAACAGAGCAGAGATGTCTGAAAGTTGCAGAAAATATACATGCTGTCTTTGGCTGGGATAGAGTTAATTTTCTTCATAATGGCTAGTTGTTGGGCTATGTTTTGGATCTGTACTGAAAACCGTGCTGATAACACAGGGCTGTTTTAGTTACTGCTGAACAGAGCTTACACGGAGTCAAGGACATTTCTGCTTCTCACACCACCCCAGCAGAGGGTGGGCTCAGGGTGCACAAGAAATAGGAAGGATACACAGCTGGGACAGCTGACCCCAGCTGACCAAAGGGACATTCCATACCATATGACATCATACTCAGTATATAAAGCTGGGGGAAGAAGAAGGAAGGAGAGAGGGGACACTTTCAGAGTAATGACTTTTGTCTTCCCAAGTAATCGTCAAGCATGACGGAGCCCGGCTGTCCTGAAGATGGCTGAATACCTGCCTGCTGATACAAAGTAGCAAACGAATCTCTTGTTTTGCTTTGCTTCTGCACACAGCTTTTGATTTACTTATTAAAGTGCCTGTATCTCAGCCCATGAGTTTTCTCACTTCTACTCTTCCAATTCTATCCCACATTCCACCAAGGGGGAGTGAGCAGGCAGGTGTGTGGTGCTTAGTTGCCGGCTGGGGTTAAATCATGAAAATACAATGGAGACAGCTTGGAAAGCTTTGGGGACTTGCAGCAGTGCTGCCTGTATGGGCAGAGGAATCTGGGCTTCCAGGGAGTTGCTGACGTGAAGATCATCTTTTTCCTTGGGCTGGTCAGCTAAATTGGCCTACAGACCTCTGGGTGACACAGACTGGTATCCTGCAGGGCCAAGATCAACGAGCCTTGCTATAATTTCCTAAGGCTTCTATACCAGTTGGTGGTTTGATCCAGAATCCCAAACAGACACAGAAGGTTGATTTTCCATAACTTGTTTCCATCTGATATGCATATTCAGATGGAAATGCTCTGGAGTTCATGGCATAAGTTATGTAAGTGAGGACAGCAGGCATTTCATGATGCTCTGATTTTGCATGGCCTGCATTATGCATGGTGATAATAACAACCTCTAAGCTATCAAACAGCATTTTCCTTTTTAATATGGCCAAATGGTTTCATAGAGCTCTGTCATCATCATCATCATTTTACAGATGAAAAAGCACAGAGAAGTATTGTGCTTGGGGCTATATTAGAAACCAGTAACATATCTGAAACTAATACCCAGATTTCCAAACTCCTACTCTAATGCTCTAACTACTATTTTACCCTAGAGATAAGAACATGAATAGAAAGTTTTGTCATAACACAAGCAGCATAGTTTACATCACCTATATAAGAAAGCAATAATGATAGGTGATTATTTTAATAACTGACTGTTCTCGGCAGCCAGAGATTTTCTCTGAACAGTGCTATGTCAAATGGCAAACTTAATACCTTTAGAACTAATGGACACATGAGAGTTAGACCTTGCAACCTGGGTCAGATGAAAGGTCCAGATGGAAGAGGCATCTCATCCATTTTCTGTCTCTGACAGTTACTGAAAAGAAATATTTTGGGAAGAGCTCAGCAGGAATTTATTAATATTTCTCTAGAATATTCTCAAGCCCCAAAAATTTGCAGATAAGGGACTTGATGAGACAGATGTGGTTTGTATTTAATAGCCCAATGGCAAGGAGTGCCACAGCATGTCTGAAAGCTCCATTAGTTTATTCTGAACATGAAACAAATGACAGTTGATGCCTCACGATATTTGTATGAGAAGAAACCTGAGTAATTTATCATTCACCTTCTCTGTGAAACTCTTCATTTTCTAGGCTTCTGTCACCCAAAGTCAAATGCAAATAATAGACATTGAAGGCAAGTTGAGTCCATTCTGGTTGCTGCTAGTGTTGGGAGAGGTCCACAGACAGTCCTGTGAAAGGAGAGACTCTGTCCCTCAGATATAGAAAAAATCACAGGCCTTGTGCCCATACACCTTGTAACAAAAAACCTCACCTCTTCTTTACTTAGTTTACTCAGGCTTTGAAATTGCTGCTAGAATGAAGCAGTTAAGCCAGTTGGTGGCCAGTCATGAAAGGTGTTCCCCAGAGCTCAGTACTGGGGCTGGTTTTGTTTATCTCTTTTCAATGATCTGGATGAGGGAATTGAGTGCATCCTCAGTAAGCTTGCAGATGACACCAATTTGGATGGGAGTGTGGATCTCCTGGAGGGTAGAAAGGTTCTACAGATGTATCTGGACCACCTGGACTGATGGGCTGAAGCCAGTTGTATGAGATTCAACCAAGCGAAGTACCAGGTCCCGCACTTGGGTCACAATAACCCTATGCAATGTTACAGGCTTGGGGAAGAGTGGCTGGAAAGCTGCCTGCTGGAAAAAGATTTTGGGGTGTTGACCAACAGCCAGCTGAACATGAGCCAGCAGTGTGCCCAGGTGGCCAAGAAGACCAACAGCATCCTAGGTGTATCAGGAATAGTGTAGCCAGCAGGACGAGAGAAGTGATCATCTCCCTTTACTTAGCACTGGTGAGGCCCCATCTCGAATCTTGTGTTCAGTTTTGGGCTCCTCACTACAAGAAAGACATGGAGGTGCCGAAGAATGTTCAGAGGAGGGCAAAGAGGCTGGTGAGGGGTCTGGAGCTCAAGTCTGATGAGGAGCAGCTGAGGGGACTGGGGCTGTTTATCTTGGAGAAAAGGAGTCTGAGGGGAGACCTTATCGTTATCTACAACTACCTGAAAGGAGGTTGTAGCATGGAGGGTGTTGGTCTCTTCTCCCAAGTAGCAAGTGATAGGACAAGAGGAAACGGACACAAGTTGCGCCAGGGAAGGTTCAGATCAGGTATTAGGAAAAACTCCTTCACTGAAAGGGTTGTGAAGCACTGGAACAGATTGCCCAGGAAAGTGGCTGAGTCACCATCCCTGGAGGTGTTTAAAAGATGTGTAGATGCAGTGCTTAGGGACATGGTTTAGTGCTAGAGTTAGGCTACGGTTAGACTCCATGATCTTAAGGGTCTCTTCCAACCAAAATGATTCTATGATTCTAAGATTTGGAGGGAAGGGTGGATTTTAGCCTTAAACAAGTCAATAGCTATATAGAAATAGCACACATCAGACAGAAAAATCTTGTATTAAGAAAGGAAAGTGTCTGGGATCAAGACCTATTCCAGGCCACGCAATTGTTCCTCCACCGTGCAATGCTGTTCAGAAGTAAACAAGCTCAGGCACAAGATCAAAGGTAACAGTGTTTTGCACAGGCTAATGCACCTAGGATTCTAAGTGTATTCAGCCAAATAAAACACTGTGCTAGCTCAGCAGGACTCTTCCAAACCTGTGGTCAGAGGGTCTGACCACCTCTGCATTTCTGGGACATTTCTCGGTAAGGAGCAACCAGATCATCCTGAGGCTTTGAAGTGTCAAGTTATCTAACACTGCTCAACTAAGTTCTCGTCTAGAATAAAAATAAAACTTGTTTTTCTGGAGAGCACACAGGTTTTCAAGGCCTCAGTTTGCCTGTCTGCATTGAAGAGCAGAATAATGCTATGTGGCATGCTTTACTATAAAAAGAATTTCCAAGTATACAATCCCATTGGTTATAATTAGCAATATAATGGCTAATGATCATTAGTCAAAAGAGGTCTTGAACTACCTGATTTTCATCCAAAACCTGTTGATTAGTAATCCCCTGTAGCTGGGCCATAACACTCTACTGAAGAGAAACTTGGCTTGAATGTAATCATTTGATTAGCATTCATCCAAGCAAAACATGCTCTTTTGCAGAGAGCAAGCTTATTTCTACCTTTTGCTAGCTTTTGACAAGAAGCAGGTGTATTAAGCATAGGAAATGTATACAGTACAGAGGGTTCTTCAATCAGACACATGGAAAAATACATTCTGCCTTGACAACAGTGACACTTCCTAGTATACTGGTAAGGTATCACTGAGCTGCCATCAGCTACGCTCTCAGATGGTAGGTGATGCACACATACAAACACGGAAAAAAAGAGGAAGATATTAAAAACACTTAAAAATAATTACAAATATGTTGTCAAAAATTAATCACAGGGTTCTTATTGCTGTGATGTTGCATTTTGTCTGCATTAAGCAAGCAGCTGACAAGCTTAAATTGTGTAAGTTCTCAAGAAAACAACATGCCAGATACCAAAATGTCAATTTTGCTCCTTTGCCTTCTCTACCAATACCCTGGGAACCTCTTGAAATGCAATATACCTACTCAGGCCTGCCTAAATGAGTCAGTAGCAGCTACTAGCAGTAACTACTGATGTACGAAAATTCCTGGAAGCTGATGCACATTTCAGAAGAAGCTGTATCAACACACACATATACAGAGCATTGAACAGTGAAATAACATGTGCCAGGTATAGAGAAACCCCCTTTCAGTTCAAACACACTGTAACACTACTTTCTACTCCAGATCACATTGACAGTTTCTCCCGATGAGGTTTGCTGTGACTGTGTTGACCCTTGCACACTTCTCTGAGATGTATTGAACAAGACACAACCCATTTTCTGCTTCCTTCAACACCTCTCTTTCCTGTCCAGCCTTACAGTACTTTACCTTAGTCTTCCCAGTAAATACCTTTAGCCATTCTTTTATACCATACAGCATAATATTACTGCTCCTGTCTCCCAGGTGATTATTTCTTTTTGCTCATGACATATTACTGTATCTTCTTCATCTGTTGGGAATATTTGGAGAAAGTAAAAATATAATTGGGGGTTGGGTGAAAGTTCTCACCTTCTATCACCTATCATCTGTTCTTTACATCCCTTGGGCACTTCAAATAAATCTCTGAATCCACAAGAAAAGGCTAAAAATGTACTCAACAACTTGACATGCAAGGAGCTACTTTCACTATAGACAGTAGCTAATTCTATCTGTATAATTTTTTTTGTTTCTTTTGCACCTTCACATCTGATGGGTTAGGAGGGAATTTTTTACTCTTAATCTTCTTCCTCAGTCACTGTTTATGAGGGAGAAGAGCCCCTGAAGCTGCCCTGCTAGGAAGAGATATGCGGTGCTGTCACCAGATTACAGGACAGGAGGTTTCTTGTTTGGCAGTGCTGAGTCCCTTCCAGCTACAAAAGGAGGTGACAGCAAGAACTAAGAAGAGAAGGAAGATTAATCATGTCTGTAACACAGTAGAAATAAATTATCATACTCTGCAGAAAAGAGATTTCCAGAGAAAATGGCTCAAGAGAGGTGTATGTAGGAGCCAGCAACTTCTGTAACTGGTCGTGTAGTCGGTTTATGGAATTGCATGATAAACTTTATGCAGTCCTGTGATAATAGTTATCTTCTGACTCAAATGCCATATAAAGCATGGGGATCATGATCAATGTTTGGCAGGCACAGGGTCGTTGTTACTAAGCAACAGAACTTCTTTTGCAGAGCCAGATTTCTACTTTGATTCATTTCCATTTATTTTCTACAATTTATACATTAGCAATTGAAAGGAATGGGTACAATAAATATCAGTGAAGCATCTGCTAACTCTCTAATGTTCTTTACCATTCGGATCAGTGCTGACACAAACAGAAATTAATATATAATTCACTCCTAAAATCAATTCTTTCACAGATAAAACCTTTTGGAGAGAAACTTTGTTGCCTAGGTTAAGATTCAGTTCACTAGCTTCGTGGACTATGTGGATGTTTTCTAGAGTTTTGATGAATAAAGAGCATCCTGCCCTTAGCTCACAAAGATATGCACATATCATGGAGTCAGGAACATGTGAAGGCAAAGGCAACAACGAAGCTACTATATGTAAAAAAAACATCACTACATTGTACCCTTTGCTAATGGGAAAAAAAATTTATCAATGGGATTTGCCCTGATGCAATCTCCTTACAGAAGGAGATTACAGCTGTCTCTGAATCAGGTGTTAGCAATAATGATCACTGTTGAAGGCTTGCTATCCAGCAAACATATGCAGTTGTTGCAGTGTATCTTCCTTAACAACTGACAAATGAGGGCGTTTTCATACAACCATACTTTCATATGGTTTGGATTAATGTGTCTCCACTGATAACTCTGTCTTCCTTCCAAATGAAATAACATTTTCCCTTCCCTGGACACCAAGAAACATCTGTAAATTTGATGAGATGCAGCTATTTTTATAAATCAGCAATTCATCTTCTAAGTGGGCTTCTTTGATTATTTTTCTCTTCTGATCTTCTGCCTCTCTCAGTGGCTATTCTTTGGTCCTTGTGAGCCAGCTTGTGGTCTTCAGCACTCCATCCTGCAGCCTGAATGTTGTCAGTTGGTTTTGTTTTTTTTTTCCCCCTCATCAACATAAAACATCTCTCTGACCCTTATCATACTCTCCACAGCAATCTTTATCTCTGCTAATGTCACAAAGCAACCACAACTGTCAATAATTCAGCAAAACCCAGAAACAAATGACCCAAATTTCACCCAAATCCCCATGCGAATATTTTTCTCTGGGTCTATACCTTCAGACATTTCTAACCCCTAAGATACATGGAATACGGCAATTTGGGGAGTTCAAATCTCTGGTTACCTGTGTGATCTGAGTATCTCTGGGTGCACCATACAGCCCCAATACGATAAATGTCCTTATCTAGGCAGCAGAAGTTTGCTTAGATCAGTTAGTGTGAAGAAAATGGCCAGAAAAGGCTGAACCACCCCAGACTCCATAGTTTTCCTAAGAATCTACCACTTTCATTCAGCAAAGAAAGACGTCTGTGTCACTGTAGCGAGCTAAAGACTTTTTCTATGTGTGACTGATGCTTATGAGGATAAACCTGAAACAGGACCTCCTCCTCCAGCACTCCATTAGCATTCACTCATTTCCTTCCTAGTGTCTTATTAAATGCAGAGTTCATTTAGACTTAGAAGCAATTCATGAAGCCAAGAGTATTTCACTGATCAGAAATCTCTTGAGGCTTTGTTTCTGCAACAAACATTTATGTAAGGAGAGAAAAGGAAGCAGGGGAGAAGCAAAAGAGCAAAAGCCCGTATCGCAGCTCAGCATGATAAACAAGCATGTAAAGGAAGGGTGCACTATAGGGAGAGGGAGGAAAGAAGTGATTATGTGGCAAAGAATGATCTTCCTCCTCAAAATGCCTCTGGGAACAAGGAAGCAAGAAAACGTGAGAATCCCACAGGGCACACAGTGACCCTTAAAGCACCATGGGGAACCCACTGATAAAGAGCTTCTCTCTAATACCTCCTGCCAACCCGATATTTGCCAAATCCCATTTGTCTCTAATCACTCGCAGGCAGTTGTATGGCCTGAATTTGCTCCCTCTTTTTCTGGTGCAAAGCTGGAGTAAGGCTGCAGAAGCTAGCTTTGTGCTGGTGTATGTGAGAGTCAGCCTGTGACTACCTTCATGGGCCACAGAAATGAAAATTCTGAATGACCCGCCTTAGCAGCTGGGTTGGACAAGTCCTGGAGAAGCAGATGAGTAGCAGGGCGGACATGTGGACCTGCATGATATTATAAGGATTATCCTTATAGGAAGAGAGAGTGCACAGCCAGGATATTCCCAGTAGGTGTTCTGGGAAGAAATGATTAATCAGAGACACAATTACTTTTCTGACAGCTCAGGAAAGAGAAAATTCTCACTGAAGGCCATATTGACGTTCATCTTGCTACGATTTCTTCCATTACTCTGCCCCAAAACCAGTTACCATTTCTTACTCATCCAGTGACTTTTGCAGTGTACTACACACAAGGTCTGGCTGCCTTTTGGAGGCAAGACAAGTTTTCTGAAAGATCCTTCATGGTAGAGTAAAAACAAAGAGAAAAGGGAGTCCTTATTAGGGGTCAGTCACCCTGACAAAGCACCAAGGCAAATCTAACCTGGATCTTAGCAACATGTGCCATTTTCTATAAGACCAGCAGTTCATCATGTCCATCTTCCTACAACCCTTAAATTATGGTAATACATAAGGACAAGAAAATGCTTTCTAACCCTCCTTCTGCATACCTTCAGCAACAGAAGCAATCAGCTGACATGCTGAAGCACAGCATCTGATTGCATTTCACATGCATAATGATGGCTGTTATTATTGGTAAGAACAACAGTTGTTACAGTTCAACAAATGTGTCTTAATCATTTTCTGCTTATGTAACACACCGTATACAAGTATTAATGTCATCAAGTGTACTCTAAATACTAACTACAGAAATACTGCCTGCAGTCTCCTTTCACTCTATAAGGACTGCACTGTGTAGAAGCTGAGTAGTTTGATGGGATTGCTCCCATGTTGAGGTGTTTCATATGTAAGGTGATACTTAATAATTATTGGTTTAGACCCTAATTTAAGAACAGTAAACCAAAATTTCTCCTGTGTCTCTGACCTCCTTTGCCACCGACCCATTAGGATTATTTGCACTGATTTCTGTCTTCTTATTCTCAATGTAGAGTCTTGTATGTAAGAGCAAATTAAGCCTGCATGCAGCAATAAACTTATTTATCCTGAAGGAGAGAAAAAAAAAAAAAAAAAAAGAAAAAGCAAAAAAAAAAGCTCTGTGTGTAGATACGGAGATGCTCTGATTTTGCCTCTCATGTTCATAAATTAATTATGCCAGTACTCTCTTTAGCACCAAGGAGAACAGCTACAGACTGGCATACATCTGTACTGCTGAATTCCCTCATCCTTCCAACAGATTAGTTTCATCCAGGCTGCCTACTGAGAGAAGCTCGTGGGTCCTGCTAACTCCTGAGTGATTGTCTTGGGAAGCGAATGGGTCAAATCCCCTCCAGGGACCATTCTAGCAATGTAACATTGTGGGCATTTAGCTTCAGGTGCCCAATAACATTTTCTGGCACTTTTTAAATCCTGAACTGTAAGGAATTCAGCATTGCTGTACCGAATTTGCTTAAACTGTAGTGTTTTGGATTAGGGATTCCTATCAAACTGAAAATAAAGGTCACTTTTACTATATAAGTGTGTGTATATATATATATGTATACATATATATATATACACACACATATATATAGCCATGCACACACATCCAGTTCCCGGCTGGAACTATGTTACTTCCTGGGGAATTGCTCTTCTACAGGCTTAGAAGTACCACTACAAGATACACTGTGTTTCATCAGTGAACAAGTCATTTCCTCTTTCTTTATTGTGATGGAGGGAGAAAAACAAACTCAGATGTAGAGACAAACAGTTCCCAAAGTGTTCTTGAAAACTCATTCCTAACTTGGAACTGTCTGGGGATGGGCTTAACAGTCCTTGCTACAGTGGTTTTTTTCCTATTTACAAACTACAAGATAAACCTTGAAATGAAGATAGCATTAATGACGAAAGCAAATATCATCTTGGCTTTTTGATGCAGTGTGGGGCAATTCACATAGCTCAGATAAAGTGTACAGAAAAATTAATATTGCCTGGTTCTTCTCCTAACCAGGCTTTGGACTAGAAAAGTTTTTCTCTGTTCCTGGTTTTAACTCTTGTCTGCATGAAACCAGGCCATTTTATTGAATAATGAGGGATTTTTTTTCTGTGAATTCTTCAGTGACTTGGACTCAGAGAATGCCATCAATCCATAACTCATGGGGCGCTTCAATTGGTTTGCAACCAAGGACTTAGACCGAAAAAAACAACCAAGCATGTCCCCACTCCTAACTTGAGCACAATATGGAACTTTTTAACCTATAAGACTATGCAAGGTTAATCTGGATGGTTCCCTGCCAGACGCAAGAAAGGCTTGTTCAGCACCTCTAGTTTGGTTATGAGACAATGGCTGTCTTGCCACTGGTAAGCAAGTTTCTGCAGATGCAGTTTCAAAGGTAGAAAATAATTAGCTGCCCTTCACTAAACCCTACAATAAACTGAGCAAATGGGAGCAGAGTCAGAATTGAGACTGGCAGATATGCCTGTCTGCTGTCTCCTTGCTTAGAGCAATTCTTAATGGCATAGACCACCCCAGGATTAGAAGATATCAGAGTTCAGCATACCTACCACAAACATGGTCACCCCTTTTTAAAATCTAATCCGTATAATCTACTTTTTGACTCTGTCACCTCT
The DNA here is from genome assembly GCF_964273445.1 of Streptopelia decaocto. Lineage (NCBI taxonomy): Eukaryota > Metazoa > Chordata > Aves > Columbiformes > Columbidae > Streptopelia > Streptopelia decaocto. The sequence continues at coordinate 31,562,311 of NC_138656.1, read as the reverse complement.
CCTGAGTTTGACTTTTTCTTGAAAGCCTTTCAAACGGGCCTGTTTGAAGCAAGATGTGAGAAGCTGAGCCATGCATTCCCCTCAGGTTCAGTAGGTGCTGAGAGTCCAGAGACAGATAACCACTGTGCTTTTGATAAGTTGCTTTGTTTAATGACTGTAATGACAATCCCCGAGATTTTCAATTATTTTTCCATGACAGAAAATAGAACAATTTAATTTCCTTGTTGCTGGGATCAAACAGCCAAACAGCCTGTGGCATTATGATATAAATACTTCTGAATAAATTAAAAGAGGATAAGGGAGACATTCAATAAAAAGAATATCCTCTTTTCAGAGGTACTCAGCACCAGAACAACCTTTCCATGTAATAGTATGAAAGTTCGAAGAATTATGTTACACTCATGCCCTCTCAGCTCCTAAGAATATTTTTACAGCCACTGCTGGGTGTCTCATGACTTTCTACAAGGGCAGGTTATTGACAGATACCAGATACAATAAAATCAAAGGCATCTTGAACTGGGAGAGTGAAGATCCATGAAGTGGATTATGAAAAAATAGCTCTTTTTTTTCAGCATCTTGTGGGAGTCATGATACATATGACTGGCTTTATTTCCCTAAGAGGAAATAAAGGCTTCGCAGCTTTGGGAATTGTGAATCTAGAGGTTTCTACAGCAGAAAACACAGTACAGAAAATAGCAATATCCATGTGAAGACAGAGCAGTCCCTCAATGTTTAAATGTGCATAGCAACAACACATACCATTATGGAAGCTGATAAAGAATACAGTACCCAGATGAAAATGCAAGATATTTTTTAGAATTTGTATATTAAATGTATTTACAGTACAGCCTGAACTTCTCACAAAAGAGAAGTTACTATTCAGTTGATAATCACAAGGATGAATGGCTTTGTGTGTGGAGATCAGATCTGGTTAGTGTCCTGATCACAACCATTCTAGATCAAAAAAAAAATAACACTTCAAAGAGGAAAGTAGTATCTTCTGAGTTGCCAGCAACTGGATTCTCCTGTTTAATAAATTCTCTTAAATTGTTTTGGTCACAAAATTTGCAAGACTGCAACAGATGAGTAAAGAAGAACTACTTAAGTGACAGCTTATCAGAATGAATTGGAACCTCTTGACTGAAGAGAGTCTGTTTTGTGAAAAGGACAATTTACCTTGCATTGTCTTCAGCTAGCGGACAAAAAAAAAAGCAGATGTAAGTACAGAAGAACTATGTGAAGGGAGAATTAGTAACTGGGTGTAACTGCTTTAACAAAGAACTGAAGAAATGAGCTGGAAAAGATCCCTTGTTCAAACACCAGAAGGAATAGCAGTCCTGCATTCTCCTGTAGGAGTGGGCAGAGTGAAAGTCCAGAGCCATCTCCTCTGCAAAATCCATCATTAAGATATGTGCTCTCTTGTGGGTGGTGCCTCACAATATAATTCAGGTTGCTGATGCCAAGCAAGTGTATTGGGCTGTACACAGTGTTGCAGACTAAGAATCCCTCTGAGTGATGATCCTGGTTTTTCTAGTGACTGAGTCTATGACAAACCATCTGCACATCCCAGGCCTCACTCTTCCCACCTGTGAAAAATTAACAAACTCTTTCATTTGTCAAATTGACAGTGTTAAAATTAGTCAGCAAGAGTTAGAGCACAAAACCTTACTCCCTGGATGAATAGTTTTTCACCTAGCTAATCTGTCCAATTTCCCTGGAATTGGACATCTAATTATTCTCTAAGACTGTAATATTTACACAGTATTTTGAAAGAAGTTTTAATAACACCACCTCATAAGACTCAGCACTGATTTTTTTTTTCCTAAGACGCATGACTTTTATGAGTCAGAAGAAACATAAAAGCTAACAATGGAGCTAGAGAGGATTCTATATCCCTGCCTTGTGGGCTGTGTTTACGAGAAGATATGAAGATGAAAAAGAGTTCTATCATCTAAGGTTTTGGCTGATATGGTTTGAGAATAATGTTTGAGTCTGAGATAACAATCTGGTATACTGGAAATTGCTTTACAACCCAAACATGGCAAGGGAACCAAAATGTTAAAAGCATTTATGGAGCGAAAATTAAAGAAGTCCATAATAATCAGAAATATTGAAACATAAAGTGGTGACCTTTCTATTTAAGAAAATGTGAACATCCAGAAAAGTTGATATTTTGATATACTTAAAGGTTAATCCAAAATACCTTTTTCTAAATTACCTCAGAATTGTTTTTCCATCATTTAAAAAAGAAATAAAACACTGTTTTTTTGGGATAACCTCTACAATTCTTTTTCTGCCTAACTGCACATGGGTGCTGTACATGGCTGAGGTAGCAATTCAATTAGGGATCCCAAAAACATTGTTTTATATACTGTAATTGCTTTTATTATGTCTCAACCTAAAAATCTCCAGAAAGATCAAGATACCAGAATGTTTAGGTCCATCCAAAATCTAATGCATTCCTCTAAAGAAGCTTCTAATGTAAACACTCAAAATCCTGTAAGGAAAAAAGAAATATTAACCCCCCCATGTTAAATATGAAAGCCATATTACACAAAGAAGAAGCAACATGCCAATGGCTACCCATGAACTCAGTAGTACAGCCAAGGGTGGTTCCGACACCCTGAGAGCATAGTGGGTACAAAAACATCCTTGGCCTTTGGAGAGTTCTGTTATAAATAAATTATTTTGTGTGATGAAAGAGGGAAAATGGAGGTTGTGTCTGTGTACTACTCCAGATCTAGGATTAGCTTCTTACAGTAATGAGATGGCTAATTCCACAGGATTTCACCAAGGTAATCAAGTCCAGACACTCAGTGTCTTACAGACTTTAGACACTGATGCACCCTGTCTTTGCTGCTATCAATGAACATAGTGAAAGAGTAAGAAAGTAATTTGAAAAGCACCTTCTGCTTAGAGCTGCCACAGTTCTTTCCTAAAGCATGTCCTGGCCAAAAATGCGATTAAGACAGCAGGGGTATTAAAACCTTTTCTGGTAAGAAGTTGCCAATGATGCTGGTGTGTATATGCCCTTGGAGTGCCCAGGCTGTCAGCTGCAGCAGCTGCTGCTTCATTCATTATACATGAGGAGTCACAGGCAGCGTGAAGCACTGAAATTAATCCTGACAGAGTCATGAATAAAATGTAAATATATCTTGAGAAGGAAACATTTGCAAGGGAATTGAAAAAAAAAAAAAAAGGCAAAAAAGGAAAAACTGATCAACTGCAGGAATGTAGGAGAAGAATGAAGCAGTACAGTCTGCAGAGTGAACCTGAGCCTTCTTGCCTCATTTCATGCCACCGAGAAGCCGTTTCCAGGAATGCTAGCAACACACCACAGTGCTGCAGCTGACTGGAAGACAGACACAGCAGGTCAGGAAAAAAAAATCAAAACAACCACAAAACAAAAAAGCCATGTGTGCCTGGGGAGTTTTGACCCAGATGAACTGTGGGACTAGCCTTGAGGGCCACAGAAGAAAGCTTGCTCTGTGTGTGGGTTTGGCAGAAGAGGGAGTAGTTGGTATCCACTTGCCTTTTAGACATTTCTTCCCATTGACTCCGTGCCTAGGTAAAAAGTGTTAGCAGCTTAGTTGGAGCTTCAAGACAAGCTATCACCCATCTGTTTCTGGTCATTACCTCTTTCAACAGGCAGTGACCAAATGAATCCTCCTAGGGTTTTTGCCTAGTAAAACAATTAAATCACCTTTTGTAGAACCATGTAATCCAGGTGGGAGGCTTTTAACTTCCTGAGCAGCTCAGACTATATTGCAAGCCCTCATCTGACTTCCATCACACTGCCTGGTCTCACAATCCATCAAATGATATTCATCTGCTTCACCGGGGGATGAGGAAGAGTTGTATGATTCTGGATCCTTGATAAAAAGTTGTTCTCCCGATACAAAGACTGACTATAACACTGAATTTTCACAGCCTCTTTCATCCCCTGTGGTTTGAAAACTGCAGGTCGAATATTGCTCTCAGCTACGCCCAGGCAATTCCAACCAATTTCAGTCACAGGCAGGACAAAAATCTGCATATGCAGGGCTCAATCTAACATCACTGCAATTTGTGTATGTATGTGGAGGGCATGGGGGTGGCACACAGCAGCCACTCTGACAGCAATAGTACTACCCAGCGGGGTGCAGGAGGGAGAAATGAAGAATCGTTTTCCCAGTGGAAACTACAGGGAGAATTTCAAGCAGGCAGAATGTAATTACCTGAAATGGAATCATAGATTATACCCATCACACCATTCCACATAAAAATTTAAAGCACGATTTGCAACCGAGGAAGACGAGGTGAATTTCTGAGTTTCATTAATTTGGTTCCTCCTCTTCAGCATGCTGCTTCTGCTGCTGCTGCTGAAAGACAGATTCACCTGCATGGAGAAGCAGAATCACTTTCTCCATGCCCTGATCTAGAGAAGGAGTGTTGTGCCTTTTTCTGAGAGGACCTCAGCTATAAATCTTCCATCATATTATTTGTACTGCTTTCACCCAATACTGCTACATTACCTCTACCTTACTGGATGCACATGTGTTACTAAACCACAGTCCCTAGCTCCCTCTCTTACATGGCACCTAGAGGCCTCAAAATCCTTAAGGCTCTTATCCTTCCAATTAATCCCTCCTGAGACACAGCTGACAATTTTAAAGGCAAGAACTGAGGTTCAAGGAAACTGAGAGTAGGATTCATCTCCCCTAACTTTAGAAGTCTGAAATGTAGGTGTCTGCATGTAAGGAAACTAGGCTTTTCTTTAGGGTCATTAGACAAAGACATGTTTATAGGGCTGAACTGTCCTAAGCATCTGATTTAGGAAGGAATTGATCATTCCCTACGAATGACTGGTTTCTTCCTTTGGCTATAAAGAAATATTAGGAAATTGCCCTGTTATTGAGACTCATGCAGTCTAAACAGAAAACCATATTGGAATAGGAAATTTAAACCACATCTTCTAACTCATACATGGATTTCTTAGCTAGTAAGCCAGGACCTTATTCCTGAAACTACTAAAAAAAATATATATTAAAAAAATAGTCCTGCTAGGAAAATTGCCTTCAGCCCCTTGCAGATGTTGTGTCCCGTGAGTGAACAGATAATTCTGTGTCAGCTCCCACCACATTTTCAAAGAAACAATGGGCCCTGCAGTACGTTGCTGAAGCAGAGGAGCATTTCCTTCAATGCTTCAGTAGGCAAAGGTTGCATATTAAAAAGATAAGCCTGAATCACAGAGAACTTCCATCTGACTTAACAGGGGAATGGGGCTAGATTGATATGTGACTATAGACTTGTGAGTCACTCTCCTAGTGCTTATCGTCATATGATAGATGAGAAAGGAATTTATTTTACTTATAATACATATCTAATCATTAAATAAGCAGATACAACAATGATAATCAAAACCTTGGTATTAGTTGACTGTTGCACCAGTGACTAAAGAAGGAAAATTGCCTGCACACAGCCTCAGGATGGAGAAGTAGAAGCTTAGGGGGAACCTGACCTTCTAATACCTACAAGAAAGTCATTGGAAAGACAGAGCCAGGCTCTTTACTGAGGAGCAGGATGAGACAACAAAAAAAGATAGTCAATAAATTGAATCAGGAGAGATTCAGGATGTATACAAGATGAAACTTTTTTCACAATGAGGACAGTCAAGCATTGGAACAGTCTCCATCCTTGAAATTTTTCAAGACCTAATTGGATAAAGCTGGTCTGACTTCACAGCTGACCCTGTTTTGAGCAGGAGGTTGGTCTAGAGATCCCTAAAGTTCCCTTCCAAACTATATTATTCTATGATTGTATGATAAAGACATTGATTATGGACCAGTTCCCATCCCCTAATAAGGCATTCAGAGAGCAAATAAATGTGGTTCTTACTGAAGCTTCATGTGAAGTAAATATAGATCTACCAGAGCATCTAGTAGACAGTCCTCTCTATGATGTATGCAACAGAGAGTAGAAATTCAACATTATGTTTTGCAGTCTCTAGCTCCTTAAGTAGCCTGAAACTTTGAGCAACCAGAATAATAAAAACTAGCTTAAGAAATCTCTACAGAATATGAGAGACTAAAGAGGTGGCTAGTGTAATGACAAAGACAGTGGCTGTGAATTTTGTCCCCAGTGCCTCAAGGTGCAGACAGCACAATTTGCATCAGAATGACCTGGCCCTAACTTTCCACAGCAAAATATAGTAGTGGGGATATCTGTGTTCTCAGAGAAAGAGTAATCACCTTTAAAAAGTGCTTTCAAGAAAATAGCTTTCCATCTATGGAACAATGCCCTACCTTGTAGCACATCCTAATAATAAAAAAAAAAAATAATAATCATCATCATCAGTAGTGAATTCCCTGAACAGGCATAATTATCTTTTTGGACTTACCTAGACATTGCATGCTCCAGAAATCACCCAAGGTTTCCTTTAGGTGTTTCCAACTCACAGTGTTTCCTGAAGGGAAGGAAATTATCTGTTTTTCTTTTGTGTATCTCTTTGCTTGCATGAGAAATTACAGGAACCATTTGGCTAAAAAAATGAAGCAAGCTACGTCAGAGTTTGATATGGAGTTGAATTACTCAACCACGGTGTTACTGAGTCTGAGTCCCTAGGGCCTTTCACTCTTCTCAAGTCCAAATAGGCACAGACATACCTCTCCTGTATCTGCAAAACAGCTGCAAAAAGCACTGAATTCATTGTGCTCTAGAGATGGCTTTGCATACCAGTCTGATACCAGCACCAGCAATAGATGTCCAGGGTCCGGAGAAGGATGACAGGTTAGCAGGAGAGCACTTGCAGAACAGCACAAAGGAACCCCAGCCACTCCAGCCAGTAAGTCAGCTTCATCATGGGCCCAAATAAATGCCTCTATGCAAATGCATGTAGCATGGGGAATAAACAAGAAATGTTATAGATGTGCACAGACCTGCAGGGCTACAATCTTACTGGCATCATGGAGATGCGATGGGATAGCTCCTATGACTGGAGTGTTGGAATGAAAAGATACAGGCTCTTTAGGAAAAACAAGCAGGGGAAGCGAGGAGGTGATGTTGCCCTCTATGTCAAAGATCAGCTGGAGCACATGGAGCTCCAACTGGGAGCTGACCAAGAGCTTATGGGTCAGGATTAAAGTAAGGATAGGGACAGATGACATAGTCTGCTACAGGCCACCTGACCAGGAAAACAGAGCAGATGAGGCAGATAGGAGCAGCCTCACGTTCACAAGTCCTCATCCTCATGGGTGACTTTCAAGCATCCCCATACCTGTTTGAGGGACAACACAACAGGGTATAAGCAATCCAGGAGGTCCCTGGAATGCATAGATGAAACTTCTTTCTCCAAGTGATATAGAAGCTAATAAGGAGAAATGCTGTGCTGGACTTTGTTCTCACCAACAAGGAGGTGCTGATGGGGAATGTAAAACTCAAGGGCAATCTTGGCTGCAGTGACCATCAAATGGTGGAGTTCCAGATCCTTAGGGCAGTAATGAGGGTGCACAGCAAGTTGACTACCCTGGACTTCAGCAGAGCAGACTTCGGCATCTTCAGGGATCTGCTTGGTAGAGTACCATGGGATAAAGCCCTGAAGGGAAGAAAGCCTCAAGAAAGTTGGTTAATATTCAAGGATCACCTCCTTCAAGCTCAGGAGCAATGCATCCCAACAAAGAAGAAGTCAAGCAAAAACACCAGGAGGCCTGCATGGATGAACAAGGAGGTCCTGGACAAACTCAAACACAAAAAAGAAGCAAGGGTGGAAGCAAGGAGAAGTAGCCTGGGAGGAATACAGAGAAATTGTCTGAACAGCCAGCAATCAGGTTAGCAAAGCTAAAGTCCTGATAGAATTAAATCTGGACAGGGATGTCAAGGGCAACTAGAAAGAGCTTCTCTTGATACATCAGTGATAACAGGAGGACTAGAGAGAATGTATGTCCTGTCCAGAAGGGAATGGGAGACCTGGTTAACAGGGATGTGGAGAAAGCTGAGGCACTCAATGACATTTTTTGCTTCAGTCTTCACTGGCAAGTGCTACAACCACACTGTTGAAGTCACAGAAGGCAAAGGCAGGAACTGGGAGAATGAACAACAACCCACTATAGGAGAAGAACAGGTTTGAGACCATCTAAGGAACCTGAAGGTACACAAGTACATGGAACCTGATGAGATGCATCTGTAGATCCTGAGGGAACTGGCAGACAAAGTTGCTAAGCCACTATCCATCACATTTGAGAAGTTGCAGAAGTCTGATGAAGTTCCCACTGACTAGAAATGAGGAAACATAACCCCCATTTTTTTAGAGAGGGAAAAAAGGAAGACCTGGGAAACTACAGGTCAGTCAGTCTCACATCTATGCTCAGCAAGATCATGGGGCAAATTGTTCTAGAAACTGTGTGAAGGCACATGGAAAATAAGGTGATTGGTGACAGCCAACATGACTTCACTAAAGGCAAATTGTGCCTGACAAATTTGGTGGCCTCCTATGGTGGGATTACAGTGTTGGTGGATAAGGGAAGAACAACCGACCTCATCTACCTGGACTTGTGCAAAGCATTTGACACTGTTCCTCACTACATCCTTTTCTCTAAATTGGAAAGATATGGATTCGACAGATGGACCACTTGGTTGATAAGGGATTGGCTGGATGGTTGCACTCAAAGGGTTGTGGTCAACAGCTCAATGTTGAAGTGGACACCAGTAACAAGTGATGTTCCTCAGGGGTAGTATTGGGACCAGCACTGTTTAACATCTTTGTTGGTGATATGGACAGTGGGACTGAGTGCACCCTCAACAAGTTTGATGACGACACCAAGCTGTGTGGTGCAGTTGACGTGCTGGAGGAAAGCGATGCCATCCAGAGGGATCTTGACAGGCTTGAGAGGTGGACCCATGTAAGCCTCATGAAGTTCAGTAAAGCCAAATGCAAGGTTCTGCACATGGGTTGGGAAAACCCCAAGCACAAATACAGGCTGGGTGGAGAATGGATTGAGAGCAGCTCTGAGAAGAAAGACTTGGGCATGTTGGTTGATGAGAAGCTCAACATGAGCTGGTAACATATTCTTACAACTCAGAAAGCCAACCATATCTTCAGCTGCATCAAAAGAAGCGTGAGCAGCAGGTTGATGTAGGTGATTCTGCCCTTCTACTCCACTCTCGTGAGACCCAACCTAGAGTACTATGTTCAGCTCTGGGGCATAACAGTGACATTGACCTGTTGGAGCAAGTCCAGAGGAGGTCTACAAAGATGATCAGATGGCTGGAGCACCTCTTCTATGAGGACAGGCTGGGGAGACCTCATAGCAGTCTTCCAGTACCTAAAGGGGGCCTACAAGAAAGCTGGAGAGGAACTTTTTTCAAGGGTGTGTAGTGATAGGACAAGGGGTAAAGGCTTTAAACTGAAAGATGGTAGATATAGATTAAATATAAGGAAGAAATTCTTCACCATGAGGGTGGCTATGCACTGTAACAGCCTGTCCAGAAAAGTTGTGGATGCCCCATCCCTGGAAGTATTCAAGGCCAGGCTGGATGGAGCTTTGAGCAACTTAGTCTAGTGGAAGGTGTCTCTGCCCATGGCAGAGGTATTGGAACTAGATGATCTTTAAGGTTACTTTCAAGTCAAACCATTATATGATGATTCCTACTCCTTCCCATTTCATTAGGGCTCTTTAAATTGAGACTTAAATCACTTGGCTAGCCAGCAAGACACCTGCAGGAAAAGAAGGCATATTCACAGCTCATGGTTTATTTTTACCTTTTTTAATTGGAAAAAAATGTCTACATTGTTCTCTTTCTGAAGTTGTGACACTAAGATTGCAAGGAGGAAAACTCTCTAGCAGAGAAAACTCTGAAAAGCTGAAGGACAAGTCATAAAGCCATTGAAATGGAAAATTAGAAAGCAGTATAAATAGGCTCTTTGGAGGAAAATAGGTCTTCCCTGCTATAGTGAACATGAATAAACAATAAAAGACCAGTAAGGAAAACACTTGCTAGAGAAGGTCTTTGCTCTTTGACTGCAAAGCTTTCAATGGGAGGCAGTGGTGCACAGGCAGAGAATTAACCTCACTAGGCTCTTCAGGTGTGTCCATCTCCTATGAGCTTTTTTATCACGTTTCCCCCACCTCTCTCCCCCAAAATAATGGATATGGTATCTTGTCAAATGATGAATATTTGATTATGGCAGATGCAGGAGAAGTGAAGGTGATTTTGCTTTTTCAAGACCACATATAGAGATTTGGAATAACAGGAGCTCTGTCTTGTCAACATCTGTTAAAGATGCAGTGTGTCAACCAAGTGTGAAAATACATCAGCTCTTCTAAACTGTGTTTCTGAGGAGAACCTTGAATTCTAGAATTATTCAATCTCATATAGTGATCATCCCATCTTAGAAGATATTTGAGAGTTCATACCCAAGCAATGCACAGCTGAACTGGATCAGCATCGGAAAAAGTTTAGCCTCTGACATATTGTTTCAGATTCCCACATGGTACAAATTAGCAGAATTACTGTGGAGTTATTTTGGTTGTGATTAAATGGCTACAACATTCATCTCTTGGGAAGAAAAATTAAACCTAAAAATTATTTTTCTTCCTTTATTTTTGGTTATCAATAATGAGTTGTTGTTTGTTTGTTTGTTTTCAGAAAAAATGAATGGAAAATAAATAATTTTATTGTCCAAAAAGACTGTATTTTGAATCTGCTTTTTCTTATTAAAACTAATAATTAAAAAAATAAATAAAAATGAAACTATTTAAAAGACAGTAAGTGCTTTCAATACAATTTCAGTCAAATTACAAATTTTTAAAAATCAAATTATCATAGCCACTTTATTTTATTCTGGAATAATGGAATATTATGATCACAGACCTACAAAATAAAATAAAAAAGCAGGACTAAGTAAAATTTCACATAAAACCAGACTGAATCATCAAGAACCTGGAAACTCTCTCATGTGAAGAGAGAATGAAAGGGAAGGATGAAGAAAAAAGGTTCAAGAAAGCCTATGAATGATTATATTAGGCAGCAATATAATGCGGTATAATTTTGTTGTTGTTAGAATATTTTTAACATATTCAAACATATAGCAGTATGCTAAGGAATTCAGGCCATAAATACACAAAAACAAAAACATCTTGGAAAACAGTGGCTTATACATAAGCCTTCAGGCTATGACTGATAAACGAATCAGATTTGAGCCCTCAAAATGGTGTATGGTGGTGAAGACTAATGAGTAGTGTGATTTGATCCCCTGTTATTAAGGGAAAATGATGAAATAAAGAAACCTTTAAGAATCAAATATGTTTCCCCTTGTTCAGGCTCATTTCATTGTATATATCTGAACAATTTCGCATTCTAGATCTTTTTAGCTGGATGTGCTATCATGTCGTTAATTTAAGGTTTAGCTACAACAATGAGTTTCATTCTTCCAAATGTCCCTGTTTCTAGTGAATTCTAATTCTGTGCTCAGGATTGGTGCTATTTTACTTTCCAAAGGAGGCAGAAATATTTCTGCCTCTCTTTTCCATCAGCTTCTACCTCCTCAGTAAAATGATAAGAGAATTAGATATAATGCTCTTGCCGAGTTTTAAATTTAACAAGCAACAGTTTTTACTGGTGATTAATAAAAGGTAGATATTTTCTTTTTATGCCATCTGCAAACTATGCCAGGGTAGAATGAGTAGTTCTACCTATCTGTAAAGCTTATCTCATTCCTTTTTTAAAAATGAAAGAAATTGGAGGTTCATGTATCTGACAGCTTCTCTTTAGCAATGATAGATATAGTTTACAAAATCTGAAATATCATCAGGTGAGGGTGAAAAGTGTTAATTGACTACAAGTGCTGGGATATAGACACTTTAAGGTTCTTTAGAAGCCTTAAGCAGATGAACAACAGCCACAGGTTAGCTCCCATAAGGCAGGGTTCCTCCTCACCATCATTGCCGTCATTGCCTGAATTTCTTCACTAGGAAGAAAAATCACATGGAATATAAGATATTTCTGAGGATAATAATGAAAAATACAGCTTGTAAGACAGAGCATGAGGTCAAGCTTAAGGCTGTAATGAAAAGAAGCAATTTTCTCTGCTCATTACATCTCTTTTCATGAAAGGGTCTTTATTCTCCATTCCCATTTTTGTATTTATTTTTTCTCTCCACTTAGAATGATTTTTAGTACTGAAAAATGAAAATGCAAAATGTAATAATCCACAGTATTTTTTGGATCAGTGCAATGGCCTTTGACACTTTTTTTTTCAGGACTGAAATTGTTTGAACAGTCCCCTAGCTATTAACTTCCCTCCCCACCTGCAAAGGCTTATTGGGATCTCAGATTTCCACTCATCCCTTTCCACTCTGTCCTTAGAAAACTTTCTTTTGAGAACTTCCTATATTACCATCATGCCTCATATGTCTTCTAACCTTTCAAGAGATCGGTTCAGTAGTCAGCAAAAATGAAGTATAATGCAATTAAATAAGGTTGTAGCCACACTACAGCTGGAAGAGATATGGCTGTTCTCATGCAATGATATGAGCTACGTTTAATTGAGCCACACTGATTTATAGTTACAGAAAGAACAGGAAAAAAAGGTGTCCAATTTTCCTTTCTACCCCATGAGTACTGTCTGAAGTAGCTAGGATACTTGTCTGAGTAGAAAAACAAATACATGGGCTGATGGGCTATAGGTCCGACAAACTTAATTGGCATCTGGAAATCCTGGACCAACAGTGACTGCATATTCAGGTTGATCAGCAAAGTCAGTGTAAGAGATGTGCAGTCCCTATAAACTCTACTGGAAGTCCCATACGTAAATGGTTTCAATGGTATGGTACCCTCATCCTGATAGACTTTGAAGAACTGAATTACTGAGTTGGACATTGCCTTCAACCACAAAGCATGGGCCACTCACCTATATTAGCAGCCTTAGGATGCAGGCTTAGCTCACCATGGAGGTAAGAACACAACTTTGGGGTAAACTTTGGAATTTCATTACCTTTTCTCCCACTCTAGCTGGGCTCAGATGTGAAAGCTTGTTGACACTTTAGCACTGCTAACATTGGTAACATACACTCATTCCTACACACAGGAGCTTTGACCATGGATAACATGGCAAAGAACTTGACAAGAACAGCAAATTAATGTACTTTTTTGCTTTGCAGAAGACAGTGGGAATTCGAAGGCAAAAGAATGATCTCAGTGGTTACATTTTATTCCTTAGATAATCTGTGTAAGGAGAGAGAACTGCTTGTTAAATCTGTGTATTTATTTATTAATAGAGCAACTTATGCTAGCCTGAAATTATTTCAAAGAAGTACAACTTAACTGATACATAATTTTCTTTGATGTGACCAGAATTTTACTATGGATATTTCACTTTGCTGGTGCTGAAGTTCAGTATCCTTCTCTCCCTTCACCACAACAGCCTCAGCTACCCCTGAGATACATCTAGGGCAGCATCTTTCTTGCTCTAAAACATACCTGACACAAAATATTCGAAGAGAAGGGACAGAGATGCTGGGTTGGGAGTGTTTTCTCTAACTAAGTGGGCTAGTTTCCCTCAGTCTCCATGCAATCTGTCCCTTAGAGAGGTCAAGCAGGTGAAAGTGTGGTCCCCTTGCCTTTGGGAGGGCTTGGACACAGCTGTCAAGGGAGAGCTGTGCAGTGTTACAGCTGTTTTTCTCTCCTGCTCAGAGGCTTCAGAGTGGGAGTGTTAATTAAGGGAAATTCACACCTCACAGTTCTCCCTCCTCCCAGCATGTAGTTTGGTGGAAGCAGAGAGGTGAGGGGAGTGGGAGAATGCTGGTACAACACAGTCAGATCCTTGGCCCAACCTGGGCTGTTCTTAGGAAGACAGCTGTCAGCAGCTCCAGCTCTCTGATATGAGGCAGGCTACTGGCCTGGGGAGATGCTGAGATGCTACCTTACTCAGGGGCTGGGATTGGTCCTGCCTTAGCTCCACCAGAGGCTGACATGAAGGTAGCCATAACATTGATCCTGTGATATACCTAAATGCTAGGGAAAATGGAGATAAGGCAGAAAGAAATCCTGATCCATGTTGTTTCTACCTAATTGGAGGTCTTGCAGAGCAACACATTGTTGCCTTCTCAGTGGGTGAATCCATGTACATATACTCAGAGGTTTATGTCTGTTTTGGGTATCAATCATTAACTAACAGTTTATCACTAAGCAGTTCTCCACCAAGTGAGAACATAGGTCGGAGGCCGTCTCCAGTCACCTTGCTGTTACTTTACAAATGTACATATCTGTAACCTAGCTCCGGATGTAGCCAATTGTCTGAATTCAAATAAAGAAGCATAGAGATGTACGTGTACAAATTAGTAAGTGATCCAAGTGTTCCTTGGGGAATTTAGTCGGTGTCTTACGCATCATATAACTGAGATGGGAAGCAGATGCCTAATAATAGATCTGTATTCTAATACCATCTGCTCAGACCGAATCCCCATAACAAACTGTGTCTGCCCACATGTCATGCATTTCTGCAGTTTCAGGCTTTCCGAGGCTCCTTCTCCAGGTTGAAAGAGTAAATCCCCATCATGTTCACCCAAAGCAAAGCATTAGGCCACCGGCCATCTGTTGTTTGTTTGCGAGGTTATCATATCTTTGCTGAGCCTCAGCATCCTGGCACACAGTATAGCTCAACCACATACCACTTCTCTCTCTTCTTATTGCAAATCAGTAAAGATGTCCTTCTAAATCAAATTAGCTCAAATATCTAAAAGAAGAAGGTGAATATCAACTAGACTTTTATGATACAGAGTCAACAAGACATTTTATTTCACTCAGACTAGAGCAATTGATTCTTTTTAAAATATCCTTACTGAGGTTTAGTGACAACAAAAGGAACTGTTCCCTCCCTTTTCAAAACAGCAGACAGGCTCTCTCATTTCCTGCATAAACACACAGTATTGCAAACTGCTTAGAAGCGTGTTTTCTCCTGTTAATGAGTTTCTATTTCTGACAGAGGGCTTGATCACAGCACTTAACCCTTACCTGTTTCAGAGAGGTTAAGCAGCTGTAAAGATCAAAAGGTTATCGAGGTCTGTAGGTATTCATAACGTACAATGGAGAGCAAATAGTATTGAGAGCTGGCTCTAAACAACACATTGTATCTGACACCCACAACTACTCAGCTAATCTCAACCATTAACACCATCATCTCTCTAATATCGGAGAAGTCAATGGGCCCACCTTTGAAGAAGAAGATGATAAAGCCTAATTCAATCTGGTCCTTCTTTTAGCTGGACAAGGTAGGATGATCCTTGGTTTCTATGGAGTCATTTAATGGCAAGAGTTTCAATAGCCCGAGGTCACTTTGCTAATCAACAACCTGGAAGAAACTGGGATTAACAAGAATCAGGTTTCTACAGATATCTTTTACATGATGGCTGCAGGGATTCAAACTGTTTATACTAAAAAGGATTTTTTTCACCCGCTGATCAAAACAAGCAAGTCCCTTGGTTTCTCTTTCTACTTCACATGCACCTAAGTAAGCAGTTCCACTTATAAAGTACCAGAAAATTTTCAGTGACAAAAACTCAAGGTGGATGCTAAGGATTTTCCTTCACATTGTTTGTTACTCCTGAACACTTCTTTGCTGACACTGCTGTTTGTGGAAGGGACTCCTCCGTGCTGTACACAGACCAGTTGCTCCAGTCAGCCCTGTTAGAGTTCAGTATAATGGGGCTGATTTATAGCACTGCCAGCTTTACACCACCTCCATTTTCTCTCTCTTCACTCCTTTCCTGCTCTTCATTGTAGCAAGTTCAAAGTGTAGGAACATGGAGGGTGGAAGTGTTAGAGTGGCTGTGCTGGACAGACACTGGTAGTCACCTCTGTGACAGAGCATGGATAATGCTGAAGCAACAAGGTAAGGACCTAATGTGAGCAAATCCTGCTTTGATTGCTTAAGCAAAATCGTCAGTACCAAAAGGAGTTTTCCCATGCCAAATAGTTTCTACTACTACAAAACGCTAACCATCCACCAGTAAAATACCCCACCTGCTCTCCACAACCCTCAAGGCGAGGTTTAACTTGTCATGTTTAGACTTGATCTCCACCAAGCTTGCATATCTGCATTTAGCCTTTCCATACAAACACTTGGAGGGTTGCATCTCTTTCTTGTGTACACTGCAAACCTCACCGAGTCCTTCGGATAAGAAGTGCAAAGTACCATTTTCAAACACTTTTGGATCCATAGTCATTCAGCATGTGTCTGACTTTGGCTAGGGTAATGTTTTTCTTGATGATCATCAGACAATTCACAGACATCTCCGCTGTGGCTCATAGCTGTCGCTTCTATCTTAGATTAACCTGTTTCGCTACCTAGTAAACTTTCCTCACACACTCTGCTGATGTAAGCAGGAGAACGGGCTGCCTTAGAGACATGACATGCATGATTTGACATGGTTGTTATGAAAAACAAAGGTGGAGCTTGGGGACAGGAAAGGAGCTCAAATCCATTCTTTACCTGAAAACGCTTAATGAGTTTTGAAGCTAGCAGCTCCCTTAGCTTGTAGAAGTAGAGCAAGTGATGAGCGGCTGAACGAAACTCCGTAGTTAACCCATGAATCACAACACGACAGTCATCATAAACCCTGTGGCTCAGTGTCTGCTCCTCGACAGCTCACACAGTTGTCCTTCCTGCAGCCATCTGTTACACAAGTATCACGCCCAGCTCCCCAGACGAAATTTGGATCATGAAATGCTGAAAGTGGATTTGACCCCATCATCAATCTTCAATAGCCACTATGACAAAAGTAAACTGTGCATCATGAATGTTATGCCCTAGAAAGAGCACTTATTTCATGCTCTTAACTAAAAGTAGAAAACCACCTAATTTTCCTCAACAGCCTTAAGACAATCTCACTCATTTCCCTTTGCATTTTGCCACCCTGTATTCTAATAGTGCTGGATAGTGAGGATTGAAGGTTTTTATATCTTCTGCAGCAGGGGACAAAAGAAGCTGGGAGCAATTCTGACCCCCTGCCAACAGCTGTGTGGTGTGGTCCTTGCTTGGGAGCACATCACGCGTTGTGTATTGATGCCAGTGTCATAACGTTGAGACACTGCAAATTGCCCTGCTCTCCTCACACATTTTCATTACAAAGATGCTTTCACCCTTGCTGCCTGGTAAAAATGGATTGGAATCTCTAATTTCCAAGAAAAGGAAGAAATAGAAAGGAAAAAGTGCTTCCTTGAGGGTAGAGAATGATGAAAATTAATAGCTACAACAAACCCTGACAAAGTCAAATGCCAGTTCTGTAGGAGACTGCTGAATACTAGTATCTCGACTGTAAAGTTGATTTCAGGAGGTAACTTTCAGTAAAGTTAAAATAATATACCAGAACCCAAGGTTATTTTAATTTTGTGTTCAAGTGACCAAAGATTTTTGCCTTATCTGTTGATAGATTTTATCTGAGAAAGGTTAACAATAAATCCATTAATGAAAGTGTCTGGGGAGATTTGGTAAGTCAAGAATTAATAAATAAAATTATTTGTTACGACCTGATGTTATCATTTTACATCCAATAAAGAACAGAAAAGAGAAAATATATTTGGTGTTGAAACAACAGCAAAAGCAGAAACTGTGAAAACAGGAAATCATCTCTAAACTGATTGCTTCTCATTCCAGTTCTTTTGACTATGCAAAGCACAAAGCTTTCATAAATCCACAAGTATCACAGCAATTCTCTTTTGTAGCTGCACTGTTTTCCTTTTTTTTTTTAAGAAAACTCTCTGTCTTCTTAAGGACTGTGATACTGGATTCAAGAAACACAACAGGAATACACTTATTTTCTTCGCAAATTTATCTGACTACATTATTGTTGAAATTATGCCACTTCCTGATTTTTTTATTTTTAAAGCAAACCATGTAGATAATACATACAAAGAAGATAATTTTGCTGTCTGTTGAATACAAGTCTTAATTCTGAGTGGTTTTTAGACCTCTCAGCCATATTGCCTCCTTGGTTATCCATACGTATACCAGACTTTTAGATCTCTGCTAGTTTTTCAGGAATGTTAGGATATATACCAATAATTATAGCAGTACTTGCCTAAAATTAGAGTCCAAAGCTTTGATGTTAAAATGCTAGTTAATATGTTTGAAATTTTCATCATAATTAAATCATACTGAAGTGAAATGTTAGTTGGTTTTGTAGCCTTTAATTCTCTGTGAATTTCAGAAACAGGTTAGGAATAATTTATATTAAGATATCAGTCCAGACCAACCTCTCAGCAGTCAGTGGAGCAATTTGAGATTTGCAGCATGTTGACTGAGGATCTAAGATGGATTATTGTTCAAGTTAAAACTTAAGGTAACTTCTCATTATTGCTCTGACTCTAGATGAAAGAGATAGACCATCAGGTAAGAAAAAAAACTTCAGTCCTTCAGTCAAGATGCATGGTCACCTTGTTCTACAGACTCTCATTTACTTTCAAAACCTCCAAAGAGCTGTCAATCACATGCACCACAAATATTTATAGAAGCATTTGTAAATACAGTTGAAATACCCTGCCATTCACGGGGGAAAATACTGCTGACCATAAACTGTCATTTGAGTTAATAATAACACTAATAAATCTGAACAGCTTCTTTCATTCTCAAGCCCTTCGATCTTATCAAATACATAAGGCTTGTAAACTGTCTCAGCCTCCTGGGGATAAATGAATGAAAACCCATCTTCTGTTGTAAATTGTACTACAGATGCAGCCCCAGGTCTCCAACAACAAAGCCAAAAGGCTGGAACTAAGTGAAGCATTCTGCCATCATTCAGTTAAACACAATTTTCAGTAATTTTTATGGCAGGCAGTTACTAGGAAGAAATAGTCTTGGCACAGATTACTGTTAAATGTAAGCTTTATCTAAACAGATGTCAAGTGTATTTATAAGGCACCCGGTCCCTAGGTGTGCACATCATTCTTTGGGAGGAAATCTGTGTAAATGTGCAGGAAGGAAACCCCACTTGGTTGAGAAAGATTGCCTACCATGGATAACTGTGAAGCTGGACTGGGGAAAGCAGAAAGAGTTTCCTCAGTGCAGACACAGCCATATCAAAAGCAGCACTGTATGTTTTGGGGGGTCAATTTTCTTTCTTCTGATTGCAATGTATTTTTTTTTACTAAAATTCAATCCATTGTCTGAAATAATATCTTCCTCAGTCTCCCTGTCATTTAGAGATGTACATAGATAAGCAGAATGCATCTCCAAAATGTTTATGCTGTAGGATATGGCAAGGTAAATATGTTTTTCTGGACCAAAAAATCTAACCATTATGTTCCTATGTAATAATCTTGCCAATAGTCTAACTATACATAAAGCATAAATTCCATTTGGAACAGAACAAAACAGAATGCAACAAACAAACAAAAACCCCAGACCTTCAATTCATTCACAAATACTGCTAGTCAGCTCTGTTATTTGCAGCAAATTGTTCTTGGTTCACACAGTTTTTTCACTTCCAATGAAAGTTTCCTCAGTGTTAACAGAAGCTAAGTATTTTTTAAGTCCTGTCTCTTATTATCTCCCTATTTCAAATGATCAAAAGAGGAAATCAGGTAACCATTTGCATAAATAAAGAACTACAAATACTTGAAGAGACCTTAGATAAAACAGAAGCTGAAAGTTGTTGCTTGATATTTTTTCAAGGAACTCTTCTGGGGAGCCAGCATCTTAAAAGACTGTCAGGATTTTATCGTGAACACAACAATGATAGGGTTTCAGCTGTGAATAAGGACACAGCAAGAAGCTGCCATGTTAAAACACAAAATTCTGCTGTCCTTATGCCACCCACTTGATAGGGCTAAATGTCACTAAAATTAATTTGAAAAAAAAAACTTTACATTTACAGCAAATATAGCTCAGAACATATATAAATGAATAAAATTGTTGATGAAAAGGTTATTTGGAGGAAACCTTCCATACCTTAATAACGCGTCATAAATGACCTCTAATAACCTAGCTTTGCACCTCTGTCTTCTGCACAGTTCTGTGTTCTAACATTAAGATTCCAGAGCTATACTGCTCTGTCGCAATCCTATAGAGCAGAGTAGGACTCTGTGCTCAGTATAAGCTATTTATATTAAGAGCCAATAAAGTTCCTCCTTGATTTCATACTCTAGGCTCCTGACTGGAGTGCAGCCAAACCCTAGGAAAAAGAGTTTGTACTTACTTTATCTCAGCCTAATGCAAAGAGACACACAGTGAGCAAATGGCACAAACCCAAACAACTGCAGGCTGGTCTAGACCCCTGACTTCTCAAGGCTGTGGAAATAATGCATTAAAAACAAGGAGACCTTACTGTGCACAAGGCTGTTTTCTGCAAACAGCAGATAGCAATTGTGCTACAGTCTTGGTGGACATCCAAAAGTTTTTGTGAAGCCAAAGGTTGAAAAATATGAAAGAGACCACCTCAGAGCTGGGGAATGCAATTTTTGAGAACATAATGATCTTTCTACTTCGTGAGAAAATAACAGAAATTCAAAAACAACTGTATACACCTATCCTGGATTCCATCCATAAAACACAGACAACCTGCTTCACAAATAAATGGAAAAAGTCCCATTGGCTTCATCGGGTTTTAGAGAAAAATGGTCAAATTATCTGACTTGTAAAAATAATTCTGGGATATTTGCGTTTTCTGATAAGAAAACTTATAGTATCAAAGTAGTGGTCAGAGCAAAAATAACATCCTCATTGACTTCCCTCTGCTAGTTTTCTACCACATCTCTTAACAGTCAGCTAGATACCTTCACTGATTTCTTAGCACTACAAAGAAACTCCTAAAGTATAAACACCATGTGAATACTTATCTATCCACAATCATGTTCAAGAATAGGCCTTTACATGTGACAACATCACTACTGAGCCAAAAATGACACATGATTTGCTTTTAAAATCTACATCTATCTGTTCAACAGCAAGGTATCAAAGTCTTTTAGAGCTCAGAATAGAAAGTGTTTATTCAATCAAGACAACACAATATGAACAAGTGGGGAAGGACAGGAGAAGAAATTCAGTTAATTCATTAATAAGAAAAAAGTGGTGCTTGGCATAGTGAAAGAAAGATATAGTCCCATTCAGTGGTGGTTGTATTTTCCACTGAGGAATAAAAGTGATAAGGGTCAACAGGGCTTTGAAAAGGGGTTTTTCTTCATTATGCAAAATATTAGGGATAGAGAAAAGCCTCCTCACAGATTCCTGCTCTACGTAGTTCCTATCCCTCATCCCGTCTTTCCACAGTCTTTGCCTTCCTCAGCCTTTCTTTTGAGCTCATTTCCCCGCCTGTTTCTGTCAGTCACTGTTGTCAGAACAGCAGCTGCACGGAAGCATGCACAGAATGATCTTATCCTGAAAAACACCAGCTTAGTGTAGCTGAAAACTTCAGGAAATGTTATTGACAAGGATACGTCACCCCATTGACTTCCTGCCTACTCTTCCACTTCCTAAGGCCAGTGGTTTCCTCAGACACTGCAGAGCTTGCTGTTTGACTGCCCAGTACAGTGACAACTGGCAGGCCCAGAAATCTTCCCCTCATTTGAAACAGAAGCCAGTCAAACTAGAAGGAAGTAGTTTGGATTGGTTTTGACATTTTTGGCACTGGTAAGGCATGGTCTTCGACCTGCAAGAATATCCACCTCTCAGTTTCTTTTCTGGTTAAGGGGCTTATTGCAGAATGAAGTTGTAATGTGACTGGGGATGAACTGAGGCAGAGAAGTGAGTTATAATGATCTGACATCTGCCAATTCCATCTACTAGGTGATCTAATGGTATTGCTGGAGATATGCTTTCTCCAAACAGGACACTTGGTTAAGGAAGTTCTCCCTCTGACTATATACCTGTGGTCCACCTTACTGGGATGCCCCCTGGACTGTCCCAGAGAACCATTAGTAGACAGAGAGAATGAAATAAGCCTGGGTATGCCTGGTTTTAGGAACATGCTGTCTGGAGAGTTTAGTTGCAATTAGAGAAATGAGGACTCTGCTGAAGAGTATAGCTGGTGAAGGGGAAAAAAATAGTGATTGCATATGGCTTTAATTTCAGGTAAAACAAAGTATAAGTTTTCCCAAATTATTTCTGACTGTAAACTCTCTCCAGCAACAATTTTCCTGCTGTTGTTCCTCACTTGTGTTTTATTAAAATGTAAGTGGCAAACAAAGAATTGATAAACATCTCAAACCTGGCATCTTTAACTTTGCTATCAGAGCATTCAAGAATGATAAAAAAGGAAGTCTAAACTGACCCTTTCACATCTCCCTTCACCTCTTAGTGACTCAGTATTGGGTCTGTGTGTAGGGGTAGAAGTTTCCTCCCTCGGTGTTGTGTCATTAGAAAAATGTAAGTGTCCCAGGCAATTATGAGTCTTCCACCCCAGACAGTTACAAAGGAAACACCAAGACTTTCAAACAGTAATGATGAGGCTGAACATGAGCTCAAAGGTCTGATTCTTGCTGACATACTGAAACAGATCAACTCAACTCAAAAATATAATACATGGTTTGAGAAAACTGTGTTTCAGGCTGAAATTTGGCATGTAAGTTCTGACCCTGGGAGAAAAATATGTTATCTACTCTTTCAAAAATAACAAAGATCGACATTTACTATCCTGAATGAATAAGAAACAAGTTAATCTAAATTTAATAAGTCTTGACTGGTTTGTGGGGTTTTGTTGTTTTAAAATCTGATAACTGTAAAAATCATTAATGTGTCTTTGGTTAAAAATATACAGCTGTATGAAAATATATCAGAAGGTAAATCTGATTTCTGAGGAAAGACCCCCACAAAAAGTGATTTTAAATTCATTGTCTAGAGACTGGATCACAGAATCATAGAATTGATGATGTTCTGCAGTCAATGCCAAGCTTCAGAACCAAAACAAGAGAACAATTCTTATTTGGTTTCAGAGATTAAGTAGGATTTATGGACTGCCTAGACCTTGTGGCTGGACTCTTCAGAATTCCATTGTACAAAGGAAATAGGGAAAAATAAGACAGAAAGTATAAAATATGCCTAGAGGTATTATAGATTAAATTTAAAATACAACAGCAAGAGTAATTTCGTGGGGAGAAAGGATAATGTTATGGATTTCGTAAGAATTCAAATGCAGTTAAAACTATAATTAGCAAAAGGAAAAGTATCATGACATTGATGAATAAAATATGGCAGAATAGTACCTTGCAGAAAAGGATGATACCAACCATTTTGACTTGGCTCGTTTGACACTGCACTGTATGTATAGAGCTGGAGAAGACAGTTACTGGATGGACAAATAAGGCCATAAGAAATTATTATGACCAGGTACCTATGAAGCCCAGAAGCTGAAGTAAACTCTGCCCTGCGCTTCTGCTCTCAGTCCTGTACCTTTCTATACAGGACAGAACATTCCTCTCAGAAAAAACATGTCACCTATTTTTCCTAGTATCAGAGGCTGGCAACAGATCAGTGACAGTGGCTTTTCCCCATTTCTGATTTCTCTAATGAGTAATGAAGAGACAAAATAATTCTCAACACTTGGTTGGGGAAGAAGAGAGATGGTTTAACCTCACAAAATGACACCACACATGTAACTACTAACTGTAAGAGTGCTGATCACTGGCATTAGAATTCGTGTTGCTCTCTTACTAAATAGGCATTTGCAGGCATTGTGCTAGCAGCTGAAGGGCCATCATTAGCAGCTCCTGCAACATGATTCACACACAGGCTTTTAAGTACACTCCGCTTTTCTCAATTTTTTTTTTTTTTCTGGTAGCCTGCTGATAACTAGATGAATGTCAGAGTCAACAGACTGAAATCTGTACAAAGAGAACACAGGTCTTCATCCACCTTCCACACAGCCTGGCTCAAAGCCCTGCATGTAGCACTATGGCCCTATCACTATTCCTACTGGTGCCAAGGTATACAGCCCAAAATAAAATAGTAATCTCCATTGTTACTAAAACATTCAATTTATAGAATAATTTCATGGTCTGCTTTTTTGGCCCTTCAGGTGAGTCAAGCCAGAAACACTTCAGACTGTGAGGCAACTACAGAACATGTTACTGTCACATTACAGCATCACACTATTTGGCACAGATAAAAACCTCTCACAAGCCTTTCAGAAGTAAATACCACTAACAACATTATTTACTTTGTCAGGGAGATTCCTAGGACTTTCTTCCAGGTCATTTATTGTTCAGAAACTTTCATGACCCAAAAGTAGACTGATTTATAGGATCAGCACTTTTTTAAGGTACAATTAGTGTCTTATTCAAAGGTTATTACTCTGAATTATTAATTACAAAGTAACATCCAAAAGAATTGCTTAATGACACTAAACAAAGGAGTATGTAGACTACAGTCAGGGCTAGATACAAGGATATGAGGGAGTAGAAGTCTCCTGGTGGTGCACCAGACAGTGGAGAACCTTCTTGGTATACTACTTGTCATTTGAGGTACATGGGCAGAGACTGAGCAACACTCTAGAAATGCAGCATAAAGAGCTGTACAAGATACTCTGAAATCATGAGATGCCACTGGAAAATCATTCAGTTTTATAGTTTTCCATCAAGCTTATCTTCATGGTACACAAATCATGAAGATCTGGGTATGATTTGTGTGCATCTATGAGAAGAGCAGTTAGAGCAGTTTCTGCAGTGATTTGAGGAATTTACAAAACTTCTTTCAAAGTATAGGAATGTTAAGTGTTCAAGTAAGTTAAGGTGTAAGGGTTAGGTATTTTTCTTCAAACCTTTACCCTCTACCCCCAAAAATCAGGGAAATGTGTCACAGCTTCAAATAATCAGAGTAGGTCCCTTATTTAGACAGAAATCTAGCACCTCCTAGCACTTCTGATACATTTTGCAGTATAGTTCTCTAGGTGACATACCTGTCAATTTGATTTCTTTAGTTAAGGTACTGGAGGAGATCCTTAGAAACATCTGTCCTTTCTGATACTTATCTAAATTGAAAACTCAAAATGCTCCAAGATTCCCAAGCAGCTCATCCTAATCAATTACTCCTCTGCCAAGCTGTTAACTGCATGAAACAGCCTGTGACCCAGAAGGAGAGAGCACACAAACACACCACAATGCTCCTGTGATTTGAACAATTCCTCTTCAGTGACTTGGGCACAGAGATCTCTTTTCTCCATTGATGTATATTGGAGTAGAAACTGGCTGAAATGGCTTTTTAGGACATGGAGTCATGATTCCTTGTTTCCTTCCCTGGATTGATAACCAGGTGACTTACAACAAAACATAGGCATCACTTTTGCCCCACATTTTTGGCTAGGTTTAGATGCTGACTTTGACCAATACAGGAATGTTTAAGCTCTAGAGGCCATGCAAGACTTCATTGTTGATTTGCTTGCTTTCCCAAATGCCAAGGGTCCATGCATAGCCCTGCTTCTTTGGGCACCACACAGTCCCTGCTGTCTCAGTCCAGTAAGAAGCTGCTGAAAGCCCCTCTGCAAAGTGGGAAAGCTGGTTTTATGCTGACACTGGATTAGTCAAAGATAAACCACTGAGCACAGCACAGTAGAGTATAAAGCTCTTACGTCTACAACTGTAGATTAAGCTTGGCAGGACAGTGCAAACCAGGGAAAGCAAAGGACATGCAACAGAAAAGGTGAGTCTAGAGCCCCGTGCCTCCTGCAGAGCATGGCCTTCCCCGCAGACAAATGCCAGGGTAGGTGACACTGCAGATGCTGCCCAGGTGAGGGAACTGGCTGGATGAAAGTGCATCTTGTGTTCAGGTACTGCAGTAAAACTAGCAACAATAAGGCATTTTAAAAAATCACAACTTGTAACTCAGGGGGAAAAAGTATCTACTGGGTGATCCCATCCAAACTTTATCAGTGGTGTAACATTATAAATGATACATATGGAAATGTGCCATAGCTACATTGGCTGGCTTGATAGAATCCTTTTACCACTCCTGAACATGAATACAACTACAGATTTTTAGGCTGAACAGCTCCTTGAAGACTGAATGACATCTGTTGCTGAGTACCATTCTTTTTTATCTAAGACTCCCACAACTCAGTTTATTTACCTGTGAGTAATGCAATCATTCCAAGCCCATGCTAGCAAATCCTTACTATCCTATCGGTAGCTTAAAGAATGCCATGATCCACAAGGTCAACACGTAGATTTACAGGATTACAGCAATCTAGTCTGATCTGCTTTATAAATTGGGTTTCTATAAGAAGAAGATATTCTCTACTTGGAGGAAGAGTCTCCATTGGTTTCATGACTTTGCAGGTCTGAATTTACATACCTCGGCTCCAGGACCCTTCACATATCACGCCATCTACATATCTGTGTGTGAAGACACAAGCATGTGAAAGTACATACAGGCCCTTCTGTAATGCTGTATGATGCTAGGATGTGAAGGACCCTTGAAAAAAGAATGGAACAAGAGACAAAATGAAATAGAAATGTATCCTGGTTTTGTGAGTTGATAACAGTAGCAATAGTATATAGAAGAGCCCCAAGTTTAGACTTGTTGCTATGGCAGCCCAGGTTACTGATAAATTTTGCACAACCCGTAAATGAGAGAGGCATGTTTGCAAGAGAGGTGGACAGAACAGGTGACTAAAATTGAACAACTAAGTATTCCATCTGATACACGACAGGCACCCTATAAAAGTGGGAGATCACAACGGTCTCACTCTCTTCGACCATGGCCAGCAACTGAAGAGGACCCTGCCAGTTCTGCTTGTGATCCTAGGCCTAGTTCCAGGCTCTGCATCCCTGAATCCAGTTCCAGTTTACTCTGGAGTCCAGCCCAGGACTGATGGGTACCTGTCCTGCAGCCACTGGAGCAACGCCAGCTCCACTACAGCCACCGCTGCACTGCGCTGCAAAATTCAAGATTGGTTTTGTGTATTTTGTATTATTTTCTCTATTTATTAATAGCATTAACAAAGCATTTTTAACTTTCCAATTTGTAAGTCTCTCTCCCTTTTCTTCCTATTACCTTTCCTTAGTGGGGAAGACAGGAGGTTAACAGAGAGCATCTACCACAGTTTCTTGTTGCCCTGCAGTAAACAGTAATGTATGAAAGAGCAACACATCTGTGTTTTGATGGCACACTAATAGCTACCTTAAGGTGAGACCCTCTTATTTTGATAAGAGTTAGGGTTCCACAGCCATGTAGCATTCTACCTCCTGATGGCATTCCTCATCTTTCAGTGCTATAATGTCAGAGTTGCAGTAATAAACCATTTCCTGCACTTATTTTCCCATTTCTTTGACTTGTTTGAAATCTTTGATTCTTTCTTCTCCATCTCTTTTTCTTCAGCTCCTCTGATATACCTTCAGAGACACAAAGAAAAAACAAAATAAACAACTATCTATGGGCACTGTGTGAATGTTTTCATTTTTGGCTCCCATCTGTTATGCACAGCTAGAACAGAAGCAGGTGCCATATTTGCTCACAAGTGTGTGGAGAGCTGATGCATGCATTCCAGCACATACAGAGGTTGGAATGAATATCATAACAGAAGGCCAGGGGATTTTAATAGCAACTGGTAGCTCAGGGCATATTCTTGACTAGTATCTAAACACACATGATGAGAAATTAAAACTTGGCCTCTCAAAAGATGTTGAGAACTCCCAAAACAAAGGCATCCAGACTTGTGATTGGGTCCAATATTCTTGGTCCACAAGCCAGTCTAAATTTGGGAAACACTTGGCATGACCCAGAAGCTCACATATGGTATGGTGGAGTATTTTTTTGTTTGGTTTGTTTTCTGTTGTTTTGGTTTGTTTTGGGGGTTTTTGTGTGTGTTTCTGTTTGTTTGTTTGGGTGGAGGGGGTGCAGTGTAAAGGAGTTTGTTAAGGATTTTTTTTCTTCAAAAAACTTCAACTATAGATGCCTTACAAGCACCCTGAGACTCGTTCTGTATACACTGGTCTCCCATTCCCAGACCCTCCTAAACCAAAGAGCAGGAAGAACTGCTGTCTACTTTTTCTCTTTCAAAGGGTGTTATCTCTGACAACATCTTTGACTCATTTGCATTCTAGGGCATCCAGAGGTATTTAAGCATTAGATAACGATTTTAAACTATTTCTCATTTGAGGAGCTGATGTAAGTACCAGCAGCCCCTAGGTGGATCCTTTTATCATTACAGAGATTTGTGAAACTTTAGAGCTGTAGTTTTTCCAGAGATAGTATCAACTCTTATGTCCAATCCCATCAACCCACCTCAATGAACACAGGGAAGAACACTACCTTTCAGTCCCTGTTCTCTGATAACAGAAAGTTGCCACTGCCTACATTCAGGGTGGATGTCATTTTCATTTCCATCTGGAGCTCTTGGCTGCTGCTAGAGAAATGATGCTAGCTTTGATGGGAGTACTGTTTGACCTGACCTAACATATTATATTGTTTTAAAAATATACCTGCCTCATCTTATTAAGTTTCTTCATTTCTCTTTCCTGTCTTTACTCTAATGGTAGTATTCAAAAAATTATGAGTGTAGAGTATAATGCCATATATGCAGCCAGTTTTCCTGTATTACTTGGTGATCTGTTTTGAAGGATAAGGCCCCATTCTGAAGTAGTGATCTGGATACAAATCTTTATTTCTGCCTGATTTTTACTGAGTTTCTATTTCCTTTTTGTGTAACTTTATAATTACAGTAGAGTCATAGTTGATACTAGTTATAATTGCTTTAAAATTCTGTGTTACTCAATTTTCTGATGAATTTGCAGAAAATCCACCCTTCATACCAATTGTAAAAGCTGCATATTAGTGTTGTCACAGGGAAATAAACCCAGAACCTCTCAAAGAAGAATCATGTCCAGAGCTTATGTACCAGTTTACCCAAAACACAGCTGCATTGTATAAACAGCAATCCATTCACACCCCTGGGAAAACTGGATCACAAATAAAGCTGTCTCAACAGACAAAAATCTACATCTGAATGACATTCTTCCCAGTGAAACAAACAATAACAATCATCATCACCATTATTATTAATAGGCATTGCCTGGCAAATTCTTCACAAACTGATTCAAATGTTTCTCTATTAGCCCACTCCTTCTGCAAATGGTCCTGACGAAATCCCCTTGACAATCCTAATGTGCATAAGGCATTGATAGAAGATACTGAGTTATGAGCCTCTGCATGCTGAACCAGCTGTCTGGAAAATGTATCTTGGGGACAGTGAAAATTTGAAATGCACTGCGAGAGTCTTTATCATAAATTGCTTGCCTGCAGGATCATTCCACATGTCATATAAGGAAATAAAAGTGAAGTACAGAAATAGGCAACAGAATGACCAGTATCTGAACCAAAGAGGCAACAGCAAATCCTTTAGTCTAACCATGGGGATCAGTGGCGAGAAAATGTCAAGGTAGCTACTTGTGGCCCAAATGCTTTTCTGATCAATGGTAATGGAGGTGAACACTTGCTTCGGAACAGTAGATTTTTTTTTCGTAAGGATGTGGAAAAATAGAAGCTTCAGTTGAGACCATTTAGGGTAAAAACAGGGCAGACCCACGTATTGAATTTGAATCAAGTACAAAGCAGGAATGTAAAGAATGCAAGATCCATAGCAAACCACCATGGTACAGTTAGTGGCCAGGGTTTGGCCTGAGTCAGGAATAAGCAGCAGCCAAGGAAATTCCAATTTGAAGTTTAAGATGGAAATAGGGGTCAAAAAGCAAGAAGCATGGGAACACCTATGAGGGGAAGAATTTTGAGCAGTGGGAACAGGGCCAGTGCATGATCTCAGAAGCACAAAACTATACAGAAATTTGTAGATAAGAACCAGGAGTAAAGTTGAGCAGAACAGGGGGAACACCATGAATGGCACAGGGCAGGTATAATATGGCTATGCTATAAAAACTGGACAAAGGTGAAGCACTGTGGAGAGGGAATCAGGGTTAGAAAAAAGCAGATAAGATCTGTGTCACAGGCTGCATAGCACAAGGCATCATGCAGGATTCCCCTCCCTGCTGCTCAGACGCAGAGGCCAGCCCTGCTACTGGACTAACTAGGGGCACAGCCTCCCAAAAGACTGATTTCAGTCAAATCATTCCTGAGTGCTTGATTGCCAAGGCAGAGCTGTATGAAAATGAAGGCAATCAAATTCTGACTTTCCAAACTATTGAGCCTGGTAATACCATAGTGACACTCCATCAGATAGATAGATAGATAGATAGATAGATAGATAGATAGATAGATAGATAAAAGCTAACAAAAACCCATCAAGGTTTGGATAATCAGCATTCATCACATCCGTAATTTGATGAGATTAAGACTAGGAATACCTCCACTTCAAAAGATGTGGGTGCTCAGTTCATGCAAGCATACAAACCAAAATCTTGGGAATACAAAATACAAATAGGAATCCTACAAATCCAGAAAAGTCTTCTTAATGTTTTACAATCTTTCCTACTTCTGCCTAGCCTGTCAAAGTTGCAGGTACTTTGTTTTCTACTAATACTACATCAGAGTTCAGACATGCAACTAAAGGCACAGAGACTTAAAAAAAAAAAAAAACAAACCAAACACATCAAATAAACACGTCAAAAAAACACCCAACTTCGGATTTAAATTCTCTGGAAGTTGGTGAGTGCTTCAGTCTGGGCCCCTAGCTTATACACACCTCTACATTTCAGAGGAATTGCTTGGTGGTAGTCTGACTGAAGGAACTCTAATTGAAATGAACCTAGTGAAAAACATATTTTGGATACTTTGAACATTACCTTTTAAAATTTAACATACTACTGTAAACATATTTCAAGGCAGAAGAGAGGAAGTTCTGTACACTGATTCCCAAACACTAACAACAACACTGTATAAGAGTCTAGAAACACTCTGGCGTGTCCTGAAATTTGAACTTCCTACTTATGGCCAGAGAAATACAGCCTTTTCTCTGCTCTCTCTTCTATCAGCACCTTGCAACATGATTGTTTTTGTCTTTGAACCATGTAAAACCTCACAATCAAGCAAGTGGGAATTTGATGAGTAAAACAGTCAATCTGGGTTTATACTTTGTAGCTGGGTGTTAATATCAAGTCATGTTTAACCTGCTTTGCTTTTAAAACAAATATTGTAGCAGCCTTTTGAAATGACTTCCTGAAGCTGGGTCTTTACATATTCATCTTAGCTGTTGTGTTGAAAAGGACTGTAAAGAAAATGTATAGATATTCAGCAGTAGGGCGGGAATGGTCTCAATCACTGCTCATGACGCTACTTAACTCTTTAATTCCACCCTTCCTGACAAAAGAAGGAAATCAAGTTCATCAGTGCCTTCTCTCATATAATCTGTTTCTTTTGAAGAAGAAAGGGAAACAGTGTCCTCAAACAAGGAAATAATGTGTTTCAAGGATTTTTTTTTTCTTTCCCCAAGGTGCCCTTTTCTTGTAAATATTGTTGTTGAGAAAAAAAACCAATATCTTTGTAAAAATGTTGTGAATGGCAAATAACTTTCCTCTCCCATTTTTCACATGTAAGTACCTCTATGGCTTTTCCGACACTAGAAGTCCTCCCTTATGAGCTGCATTCACCACCTGGCTTCTCTGCTCTCTGACAAGGACAGCAGGGATGAGCTATAACATGTCTGCAAGATGAAGGACTGGTAGTTGGAAAGTAGGTCTCACAGAGGGCCTTAAGACAACAGAGCAGGTTACCAATATGAAAAACCCAGGCATCTCTAAAGAGACACGGAGGAAGAATATTGAATTTTAATGTTTCAGATAAAGATTTTTAGCTGAAATTTTGTATGTCTACTTTTTTTTCTTTTTTTTTTTTCTTTTTTTTTTTTTTTTTTCCTGAGAAGATCATGTAATTACCTTTGCTTGCTCAGGGAAAACTGAAACACAGGCAGGTGAAATGCTGTGCCTACTGGCACATCCTGATTCACTGTCAGGGTAGAAAGGAAGCTTATGAGCCTGACTGTCAGTGAAGTACTGCAATAAAAACCCTAGTGCACATACAGTCTGAATAACGTAAGGTGATTTATGGGGGTGTAACTTATTTTTCCTGCTGAACTGGAATAAGATATACTGACATAAGCACTTTTACGTTGGTAATAACTATATTCATGCTACGATTGTTTGCCAGTTTAATGATATCAGCACAGTTAAAAAGCAAAACCTTCCTAGTGTTGACAAGACCTAATCCACATATATAAGATAGCAGTGTTTTCAACAGAAACTGGGAGGAAAAAAAGTAGTTTATTTTCCTCAAAAAAATACAGTAATTTACATGGATAGTCTACTCACTCTTTCTCCTCCGTTTCCCCCATTGGCCTCACTGCTAGACAGTCAGTTCAAGTAAGGTTGCACCAAATTTTTACTGATGATACTGAAGTTAATTCAACACTACAAAATCAACCTAGAATTTAAGTGAAATTTTTAAAGAGTAAAAGATAATAATTAATGCCTGCTGTGCAAATGTGCTCAAAATCCAATTCTATTTACTGTAAGACCCCCAAGTCCGTTGGCCAGGGTCGTTAGGAGAGGAGGGGGGGGTGCAGAGAAGCTGAGAAGCTTCTGGAATGCCCACAGCCAGATCTGATCAGATTATAAAACCAGGTGCCCACTGAGGATCCCCTTTGTGTGGTCTTCTCAAAGCCGCAGGTCTGCTGAAGCCGAAGAGCCCTCCCATTAGACAAGAATGTCGTCTAAGGTAACTTCCCAGGACTAGGAGCACCTCACCTCCTCGTGTGGGTGAGCGATAACTTACTAGTTATATCCTTGAATAATTCCTTGCTGGACAGGCAAGTGTAATTCCTTCCCGAACTCAGGCAAGTGTAGTCCTTGTTATAAAAACAAGTGGAAGTCCTTGCTGGCTAAGCAAGTGTATTTCCTTGCCTAATTCAGGCTAGTGTAGTATCCTGAAGTCAGAGAGTTCTGGCTTTGTTTCTTGTGAGTGCATGCATGCATGCTGTGGATCATCATTATTATTATTTCCTGCACCCCAATAATTTCCTCAACTGATATCCAAATCTGTATTTTTTGTTACCAGAGCACTAACTAATTGTATAAATCCTGTTTCTAATTGGTTGATTTGTTGCACTTTTTCAACCAGAATAAAGTCTGCTTTGGACCTTGCTGTCCGCCTAAAACTAACTCTGTGGTGCCTCCGTAACAATTACTGTAATTCTAAAACTGAAGTAGTTTGGCACCAATTTATACACACATATAAAATTAATTTTGGAGTTAGTATCATGACAATACAGTTGTACAATGTAACAAAACACTGGTTACCCCTAAAGAAGTAGAGACAACAACATGTTGGGTCATCTTCAAGGCAGAAACATTGCTTCTGTTAACAACATCCATTTACTAAGATAAAATTGTACGGAGCCACTGAAGGAGGAATGTTGTTTTTACAATTGATCTGACACCCAACCCCAGTGTGGGAGAAGGATTGAGAGAAATCACACTAGGACACCTTAATGTGAAACAAAGTCTCTTCAAACTAATCCCAGAATCCAAACTGATTACTGTATTTTAAAAAGTTAAGCTAGGGGGAAGGGTAACCAAACAGCCAGGAATCCATATTTTAAATAAATCACTAAGGGGAGAGGGTTGTTAGAATTAGATGAATGAGGTAGGCAAACTGAGGCACGCATTGGGTAGTATGTAAACCCTGCAGTACCCAACCAATGGGGAACAAGGGAGGGAGTTTGCAGCCAGGATTCAGGGGAGATATAAGCAGGGGCTTTTTGCTCTATTCCATGTGCGTACCTTTAGGCAGAACGCCCGCTCTTGCAGAATTATTAATAAAATATGCTGCTGAGAGATCATGCCAGGATCTATTATATTGGCAAGATGATTGTTTCCTACACAATTCGTCATGTGCCAGGGGACTTGTGAACCTTTTTTTGTGTGTGTTATTCCATACATCACAGCTTGTTATGACATTTAAACATGAGGGGTTTATAGGATGGTTTGGGAACCCATTGATATTATGCTTCCATCAAGGGCAGGAGGACACAGTGCAAGACAGTTTGGACTTGTACAACAGATGGGCCCGAACAGACTGAAAACCTCTAGGTTAGCAAGACTCAAGAATACCGCACTGTACAATGTCTGCTTTGGGTGAAAACCCATCTTTGTACATTGCCTTCATTTATTCTCACCCTGATGTAAGCGGATCGCAAACCTAGTAAGTCTTCACTCAGACTGAAGACGTTCTACAGCCTCTGGCATTCAGACTTTCATGTTTGATAAAACCACTCAGGGCTGTTTTTGGCAGGTATGTTTGGTTCATTAAGTATTTATTCATTTTTACCATCTTCAATAAATTTGACAAGCTGTCCATTATGGTTAGGGTTCCAAGAGCCACAGAGCCTACAGCTCCAGAGCTGCAAAAGGCATGCCAAGAGGAGCATGGCACTGCACCAATGTTGTTCCCTTCACACCTTTCTCATCTGGACCACCCATGCTACTGGGACGTCAGTCCAAGCACCAAGCTGTCATCACAGTTGCAGTTAGAGTTGCAAGAGCCACAAAGCTTACAGCTCCAGGCCCACTGGGGCTGTAAAATGCATGTCCACACGTTGAATGAGACAGAAGCATTTTCTTTTCAGTATAACATGCACCATAGCTTTTTCTTGCTTGATCTTTAACCCTGTATGTACTGATGGGCACAAAGTTAGATAGTTCCCAGCAAGCTGAATTATTTAAGAGTTACTGAAAGGTGTTCTAGTCAGAGCAGACATACATAGCCTCCTGAGCAGTCCAGGGCTCAGCATCACAGGATCATTGCCCGTAATGTATGTTCTCATGTTTACCAGTTTTTACAAGACAAAGTCTTTCCATCGTTTGTACCAGGATGACGTTGAACCATTAGGATCTGATTACATGAAATGCAGAGGAAACACTGATTTGTAGTGGAACTTCAGAATAGCTGGCAAAGTCTGAGTGCTGAATGACAACTTCTGTGTGGAGCACCACTGGCAGCATTATGCTATTGAACCAACAGTAATTCAAAATGCATGGTGTTTGCTCTTGTGAACCTAATGATCCGATAGTACTACTATATAAACATGGTGCCTTAGCCAACATCCCCCTTGCCAAAAAAATGGCTTTTGTACATCTCCAGCTGTGTATGAACCACTGCAGAGTACATCAGAGCAGTTGCTTTTGCCTACACAGTCCCTGCAGGATTCTGCTTTCTCCTACCTTGATTCAAAGCAAAAAGAAATCTCAAGGAAACTGGTAGAGATACCTAATAGAAAATCCTGGTGTAAGCTGCAACAAGGTGATCCCTTATCCTATCCTACCCTGGAATGGAACCTGCTGATTTGAAAAGTGCTTTTGGGAAACCTTTCTGCAAGAAGGACATAGTGTAAAAAACTAATCTATTTCTTTATATAATTTAGCCTACTGAATTATCTGCTTTTAAGTACCAAAGACGTTCTCCATGGAACACATACTTCTTTACAGCAACTTAAATATAATAAAAAATACGCAAGACTTAAGAAAGCATAACAGTTTAGGCTCAAAAGGTTTAAGTTCAAAAACCTCAGGTGCACCATGAAGGCTAAAACAGTTTTTGTGGTCTTTGTTAGCTCCTGTAGATCAAGAACTAGTGCTACCAGTGTCAAGCTTCATTTACCAGGCATTTGTTGCCCTCAAATTAAGTTTTCTCAGCTGTTTTCTCAGCTAAGTTTACAATCCAGAATTTTACACTGCAACATATTCCTTTAGCGTATTTACTTCAGTGCTAGAAATATGACCAGGTTGGTTAAAAGCAGCACAAACCAATTGGTTGATTTACCTGGCTTAACTGCCTTTGGACATTTGACAGGGCAAGTGCACACATGGTGGACAGCAAGGAGGAAAACAAAGCATCTGTTTAAATCAAGGAAGAGCCTTCCAGCTGAATACTGCAGTAAAACCAAACAGTTTATATTTCTAATGGCTCCCAGAGCCCTTCTTTCCTTTTGGTGGGTTGTATTTACTGACCTCTGATATGTAGTTTAGGTTCAAAAACATTCCACAAAGGTTTGTCTTAGCTAATAAATCTTCTTGAGAGAAGCCAAATATCTTTCACCGAGTAATTTAAACTACATTATCAGGGTTATTCACTGCTAACATAGGACAGTGAGCTTGGTTTTGGGTTATTTTTCATTCTCTGCAACAATCAGCTTTGTGTAGCTTGGACACAGAGATTTTCCTCCACATAATTTTCTTCAGAGAATACCAAGCATCTAGTTCATATTAACACTCACTTTTTAGAGAAGTCCATCACATTGCAGATGTGAGCCACCTGAACTGGAAAAATACTTGGGAACTATTGCAAAGAACAGTGTTATTTTCAGTCTAGTTATAGCATCATAAAGGCGTAAACCTTGGATAATGCTTGGGAAACCCTTTCCAGATGGAGTTATAGGCAAACCAAACTCCTACACTCGAGGCCTACCAACAGCCTGTCTTCCCTGTGCCTCCCTCCCAGCCCAATGAACATTCCTTCATTGCCATTGCAGGCAGTCTATCCATCAAGTGATGTATAGTAAATATCATCACTATCATTGCTGTTTCTATCACAGTAATCAAAGTTCCACTCTGCTACACATTGTGTAGAGGATGACACCAGAGGTGCTCCTATTATCAGACAAAGGTTGATCTATTCTCACAGCTAAATCCCCCTAGGAGTCCCACTGCTAGCTCAGCAGCCTGCTCATCAGGCCTGTGACCTGAAGTTTGCTGGAGGCAGAGAGCCTGGAGAAATCCATCATCAAGCCTGTGTGCTCAGGCAACCCTAGACAGTCAGGATGCAAACTGATTTAAGTCAGCTCTAGCCCAAGCCAATAGATTTTTTTTTTTTTTTTTTTTTTAAATCCTAGGAACCACATTAATGAGCTGTAATAGGGATGGAAAACCCTAAGGCAGCTGACCCTCAGCATACTTAACACCAGCTCTCACGCTTACTCTCTCTTTGCAGTGTTGGTACATTCAAAATGCTTGCCACCAACATCTGAGCAGAAGAGACTAGAGGAGAATTTTGCATACATGCAAGAAAGTGTTTGTTAAATCCATAGTACTTGTCCTGTTACTGTCAAATAAATTCTTAGATGATCCAATTTGGACATTTGAAAGAAAGATGTGGTGTTTTTTTTCAGAGTAGTTTTCTCCATGGTATGAATGCACCTAGGATGGGAAAATCCATGTGATAAAAGGTTTAATCACAGAGGCCAGGCATTCATGCTTGGATTTCAATTAAAATGTGTGTTATTTATACCTTTTAATTCCTTGCCTCCAGCCATATGCATTGCCTACTTAATCATTGATGTAATAAAAGAAGGTGCACATGAAAAGGGCTATAGATGAGAACAAGTTAGTTATTAACTATGGAAGGATTATTAATTGTCTGTGTGTCACAATAGCCTCTATTAATTCAAGGTCACTCCTCCCTTCTCATTCAGTCTATTCCCCTTCATTTCTGTAAGTAAGTGACAACTTATTAACACCTCATTTGTAAACACTGACAACCATATGGTGTTAAGACACAGCTCTGTCCAAAAAACACTTGTCTTTTGGCTGTTATTATTTGTATGAAGTTGGCACCTGGGGCTTGCAGCCAGAGATGAGGCCCCAGTTGGTGATGGTGGGGAATGAATGTGCCTCCTCCACTCCCTCCTCCAGACACTGGTTGAGCCACCCATGGTGGAGGTTTTTTGTTGAAGAGGGATCAGACAAGAAGTAGAAATAGGAATTCCTGGGAACAGTGGAGTAGCCAAAAAATGGTGTTCAGTTTTTACATGGTTTTATGTTATCACAGCTTGAATCCTTATGCTTGTTCCCCTAATCATCACATACATCAACGTTTCCTGGCTTCAAAAAGGATTTGAGTGGGTGAAGGATAAAGTAACATTGATCCTTAGAGGATGGAAGAAAATTATACTGTGGGTCCACATTCCCTGCTTCACTTAGATCCTGATGTCCTCACTCAAACACAGAACTGTCATCACATTTAGTTTTGCAGAAATTAAGTTAATTTCTGCAGAAAGTGGTGATATAATGCTGGGGCTACAATTTCAATGAAGGGACCCCTGAAATTTTACTCAACTGAAAATTTCACCAGATATTCTGGAATTTTGTTTCAGAAAATCTATAATAAGAACTTTGTAGTTCATGGGTCTGAATGTCAGCTCAAAAACACACAAAAAAAAAAATTATAAATTGAGCCAACAGAAAGATGGAAAATTCAAAGCTGATATCATGCCAAGATGATTTATGATTTTTTTTCTGGTTTTTGAGCTGTGGGGAAAGGTGTCAAATCCCTAAGCTTCTGATCACAATTATAAAGGTTAAAAAGTAATTATTTTTCTTTTTTATATTTTTTTAATTGACAAATGAGAATTTAGCATAGCCTATTCCTTTCTGGAGCTGAGAGGAGACTAAATTGCTTAATATATATTTGTAACAGTGGACTATAGTTCAGAAAGACTTCAGTCCTTGGGTAGAAGCATGTCAGCAAACAGATTGACCAGGTTAACACCAAAAACGAAAAACTGGAGATTATCGTGGGGTTTAGTCCGCTTGATTTTAGATCTGGCTTTCAGCTGGAGTAAGCATTTATAAGGAATACAGTGCGTATATACAAAGCAGTATGTGCTGAAAGGATGAAACATCAACAAGGTGACAATAATATGATAATCATAGTTCCAGAAGCAGCAACTAAGACACTGTTCTCAAGGTCATCCTTTCCTGATGTAACACAACATGAGAAGTGGTAGATGCACTCAGGTCAAGAGGCTGTCCAGAGAAACACAGCATCTTAAACAGATTTCCTAGTAAATCCAATGATTTTTCAGCTAAACCCATGTCTACATAACAGGGAAGATTTACACTTGCCACAGCTCAGAACCCCAAGGAAGATTTAGGCTTACTTGTGTAAGACCAATTACAAGGTAGTGAAGCATCTTTAAGGCTTTCTGCATTGAACTGCAGATGAGCACATACATTGGTAAACCTTGTGGTCAAACTTATTTTAGAAAAAGGTACAAAAGCAAACACTTTTCTTCAACCCAAGCAGAAAAAGACCTTGTACACGTTAATCGATCCCCTGAGCTGGGTTTTTTTTTTCATAAGAAGAATATCTCAAAGCTACTGTGGCTTGAAACACAAAAGGAAAATCTCTGCAGAAACTGAATATTGTCCTTATCTTCAATTTTACAAGGAAAAGCACCTTTCTAGTTTCTTGGAATATTTGGCTTTCAAATGAGATCAACATCTTTCTTACATTGAGGCTCCTACTGGAAGCCAGTATATTGTGAAATGTCTTTAGGATTGATCTTGTAGTTCCAATATTTGATATTCTATTGGGAAGCCCTTTCACCAGGAGTTGCAATATATGTTATATACCATGCAAATAATATATTCTGAAACTCTTTGACAAGGAGGCCATGGCATAACCTCTAAAAGCTATTTTACTATTGGTGAAATTGCTTT
Source organism: Streptopelia decaocto (assembly GCF_964273445.1). Lineage (NCBI taxonomy): Eukaryota > Metazoa > Chordata > Aves > Columbiformes > Columbidae > Streptopelia > Streptopelia decaocto. The sequence goes on along the minus strand of NC_138656.1, from coordinate 31,522,912 downwards.
CATTCACACCTCAGAGAATGAAATAATCCTTGACGGGGTTTGTGCATCTCAGGAAGTAAGAAAATGATCCACAGTGTAAATACAACTTGGGATTTGTAATTCAAGTCCACTCCCACTTGGGAGCAGAAAGACATATTCCTGTCTGACAGTTTCTTGAACCGACACACTCTGAAGTTTCAGTTTCTGGTTCTCCTTTGTTTAACAGCATCAGTGCAAATTAATGCAAAAAGCTGTTGCCAAATCAACATGATCACATTTTAAAATCTGCTTTGCAGATTGATAAATTATGAGAAGTAAGCTAGTGAAGAATTAAAGCCTGATTCTGTGCAGAGTAATGGGCAAGTGTTTATTAACCTGTAACCCAAGCATGCATATATACAATTACTCTTTTTTTTCTGTGATTATGATATGCAAAGATATTTCATTGGCTCAGGCACGTTTTCCTTCTGCAACCCATTGAAAACAAGCAAACAAACAACAAAACAAAACAAACAAAAACACACAGTGAAAAACTGTTGTGAACTTTTGGAGATTTCAGATATGACAATTACAAGAATTAATATTTGCTTGCATTTTAATAAGTTTAGTGATATCTCACAGATAATTTTCTATTTCTTAACATCCACAGCAATTTAAATATGTTTTTAATAAAAAATAATGTCAATTAAAGCTTAGAGAATTCGGCTTTTGTTTGTCTAATAATCAAATGCTCTGTTCTTGATGTTTATCTTCAAACTCATAAAATTAGCAATTGCATTCCTCGCCATTTAATACAATACGTATCTATTTTGGCATGAATTCTCATTGAGGTGTCTTTAGCTAAAACAAGAGGAGAGGATCACAAGAAGCGTGCAGTCTTTTTTTCTGTTTTCTGTGCATCCTTCGTCCCCAAGTAATGAAAGTGAGAATCCAAAATTCAACATAAAGGATAACCTTAACGTTCAGGGAGTAACAGGATCATCACCATTTGAGGAAGGAGTCTGGGGCTTTGAACCACCTTGCAGCAAAAATTACAAGCAGGGAAGTCACTTGCTCTATGCACTTTGCAAGGCAACTCATCACAACCCCCGTGGCAGAAGCAGTTTTACTAGGAGCCCCCCTTCACTTGCCAGCTCTTGGGAAAACAGCACTGACAACATTCATGGTGTAACTACAATAGGAGTCCAGGCTAGTTTTGTTCTCTACATGAACAAGTGGGTGCTGCTGTTTCCCCTTATTTTTCATGCAGCTCGCCCTATACGCAGTTGCAGTTTGATTCCCCAGTATGCTTCTGTTTTCCACAATCCACCCACCTTGTTCTCAGGTTAGTGTCATGGTTCTTGATGGAAAATTCTACACAGGATTTGTAGCACTTATAGACTGTAGAAAAAGATCATTTTTTGGCTCCTGTCGAATAATTTCCCCTTAATTTATGATCAACATATTCCTTTTGGTCTCATTCATTTTCCGTTAGGATATCAGAATAGACTACTCTGAAAATGTAAGCTCAAGAATCTTCTACTCAGGTTCTAGACTTCTGCCTGAGACAACATGTCATGGATATTAATTCCTAATATGCCTGACTGTGTTCTGATTAAGGTTGCTGTCGACCACAGGCCTTGAAAACTCAAGTCAACAGATGCTTCTCCACGTTAAATCTACAAGCCTTTGGAGATTCTCCACACTGATTCTCTACCAACAGCACATTTTAGCAAACCAGCTACCAGCATATAAATCCTGTATCTGTTTCCAGAACCAAAGCCACAACAGACACTTTAAGGAGCTTCAGGCTTCTTAGATTAAATTCTGCAATGGACTTGGCTATACCAAACAAGTATCATTTTGAGAGGAACAAGCAGTAGAGCAGTATTCTTGGCTGGCATTTGTCTCAGTCTACATAACTGACAACCTCAATGATAAATAGAGATAAGAGAGTCACAAAGCTTTGAGCAGAAGACTCTGTTTGTTCCTTGTTTTCTTTTTGCCTGTCTTCAGGGATCTGATTGCAAAAGGACTGGAATAAACACTTGCCCACCAGGAAAATGAAAAATAATAGTATAGCCCAAAGGGACTTACAGCTGTCTGTGGAGCTACTATGTTGCTGTAGGTATTGAATAAAATCTTATTTTCATTATGAGCAGAAAATCTAGAGCAATATCAAGCTGCTTGGAAAACATTATGTCAGTTTACTTTTCAGCCTAGAGGGATGGCTAATGTCATTCATTATTATTAATGCAGAGCACAAGATCTGTGCTGGTTTTTTGCATACTCATAAGTGGCATCAGCATGTCATTTTCGATGGACTTCACTTTTAATAAGTTTAGAATAAAACATCTCAGTGAGAGACAGAGAGAGAAAAAAGCCATTTGAAGCTCTTGTAGGCTCAGGTGAGTTACTTCCTTTCAGAGAGCACATCCTTTATCAGGATACACACCATGGCCATCTGGTAGTAGGGAGTACCATGGCCATGGTACATCTGGTAGTAGGGAGTCTAGAACAGTGGTTTGTGTCAGCTTGACGATACAGGTCAGTAATTTACCTGAACTGGCTCTTTCTATTTAGGACAGAGCAGGCAAGTGTAGTGACATGTTAAAACCACTTTGCCTAAAAGCAGTGATGGTCTACATGGATCTCCCTCTCTGCCTCTGTTTTTCAGGAGCACACAGGTATAGAAAATTTTAATTTTGACTTCTCTGTATCAGACTCCTGGGGTACAGAGTAAAATACACAGAAGTATTTCCCAAGGATGCTAGGTCTCCCATTCTCTTCTCATCCAGTAAAATCCAGTTGATCATTGCATTTCACCTCATTATTATGCCTATTTCCAAAATATTTATGGGCTATGCTTTTGCCTGAAGGAAGCAGGAGCTATTAATAAAACCATTCTTACTTAAATTCTATTTTATTGTCATGGTATCATAATTAACTTAAATGTCTCTTCAAAACTCTCTTTTTCTCCTAATGGAGATCCTGATTTTTATATACTTAAAGCTGATGGGAGAACTAGCTGAGGAAAACACAGACAAACAAACAAAACCCAAAACAAACAAAAAAACCCCAACACAGTTATTCTCTTATTTCTTCTTGCGTATACAGCACTCCCCCCTAAAAATCACCCATATTTCTCCTTATGCAAGAATGAGCTCATAACCAACCACGCCAACCTAAGAAAACACTCAAGGTAAGGGGATGCCACATGCACCATATGGTATGTGTCTTGTTGCCACAGCTTCCAATTATACAGTACAGATTGTACAATTGTCTTTACAGAGCTTATCCAGAAGAGCGCAATTATTTTTATTTAACAGAAAATGCAATTGCCTCCTAGAAGAAATGGCTTCCTTGGCTTTGGCTTTGGAAGCAATTTCCAACAAAAATTATATGTGCTGCCCTGGGAGGGAGGAGATGGTTTGGGACAGAAATCATGTTCTCCTGTTTTAGAGTCTGCCTTACACATTGGTTTAAAGACTTCACTGAGCAGAACGTGGATAAAGATAGTTAGATCTATAAAGGCAGGACAGTCAGCTAGATCTGAATGTCAGAAAGAAAAGCTCATGTATTTATGGATCTTTTGAAAAACAACTATGAGAGAACAGCCCTGTGCAAATACAGGCTTTGTGGCTCACTGACCAGTGTTCAATTAATCACCTGAGGAGGGGAGAGAAATACAATTGTCCCTAACTGTTTTGTTAGGATGTTTGTGCACCTGCTGTACTGCAATTTAGAGCAGTGTGTTTGGCTATAATGTTCCCCTATTAAAAACAAACAAACAAAAAACCAACAAACAAACAAAAAACAAACAAGAAAACCCCACAACCGTACCTCATGTATTAGGTGGGTGACCTTGTAATAGAAGGAGATCAGGTTGGTCAAACAGGACTTGCCTTTCATAAACCCATGCTGACTGGGCCTGATCATATATATAGTTCTCTTGTATGTGCTGTGTGATGCTACTCAAGTTCAACTGCTCCATGACTTTCTCCGGCACCAAGGTTGGACTGACAGGTCTGTAGTTCCCCACATCCTCCTTCCGGCCCTTCTTGTAGAAGGGCATCACATTAGCCAGCTTCCAGCCAACTGGGACTTCCCCAGTTAGCCAAGACTGCTGATAGATTAAAAAAAGTGGCTTAGTGATCAGCTCCACCAGCTCCTCCAGCACCCTTGGGTGCACGCCATCTGGCTCCATGGACTTGTATGTGTCCAAGTGGTGTAGCAGGTCATTAACTGTTTCCCCTTGGATTATTGAGGTTTCATTCTGCTCCCAATCTCTGCTTTCTGGCTCAAGGAGCTGGGTGCCTGGAGCACAACTGTTCTGACTATTAAAGACGAAGGCAAAGAAGGCATTTAGTACCTCAGCCTTTCTCTCATCCTCTGTCACTATGTTCCCTCTCACATCCATCAGGGCATGGAGATTCTCTTTATCCCTTCTCTTGTTGCTGATATATTTATAGAAATATTTCTTGTTGCCTTTCACAGCAGTGGCCAGTCTTAGCTCTAGTTGTGTTTTGGCCCAACTTATACGTTATGTTTCCTCTTCCTGAAAGTAAAAAAAAAGAAAGTTGATCTCTCTTACAGACTGACCAAAGATCAAACCACCAGGTCTTTATCAAGTACTCTAACATTCATGCTAAGATACTTCTACTAGCAATGTCATCATGAAATAGGCAGTGGCTCAGAGGTGAATGATCAAACTGAGATGCAAACAGTTGCCTTTACCCTCTATCTCCCTGAAGCAGTCAGAGATTTGTATTTGTTCTGTTTCTGCTGCTAACTTATATTTCACCACTTAAAACAAACAAACAAACAAAACCACCAACTAAAAAAACACAACCATAATCTGTAGTGAAGGACTAAGTCTTAGATCACAGACATAAAAGGTGGAAGAGCCCATCTTCCTGACAAGTGAGAATAAAGTGCCCTAATAGGAGATTAGTCAAATATTAAGCCTCTATCACTTGATGTGAGACAAAATACCCTTGGTTAAAGATCATAGTCATCTGAGCAAACAGCAAATAGGAAGCTCATTAAATGGTAAAGCTTCAATTTCTGTAACTTTCAGTTACTGAAACAATAGTATGTGAATGCCACTGAGAAAATGCAATACACCACTTGGGAAATACTGTGTAGGATATTTGAGCATGTCTGGGAAACATCAAGTTTCTCTGGATATTCCAGGGCCCTGACAGGCTTCTTTTACCTGAGAAACTTCAGTGGACACTCTGAGGTTATTTCAGAGGGCACTTTCCCATTAAACAGAAGGCAGATCTCATAGGATACTTCTGGTTTAGACTAAGGAGTACTGATAAAGTTTAAAATCAGAAACATAGTGAAAAGGAGACATGAAAAATCAGTTAGAGAAAAAGATAGTTTCAATAATTTGTGATCTGACGGAAAGCACAAAAGGTGGCTACCAAAACAGGCAAGTTCAAACTGTTACTGCAGTGTAGGTGAGATGTGCATTACAAACGTTAGGAGGATGAGGAGAAGACAGCAGTTGGGATTGTAACTCACGGCTGGGGCACATGAGGCCTGTCTTCAGATGTAACTATCACAAACTGACCAAAAGGGGCTCCAGAAAGACAACAGTGAAAGAAGACAGGGGTTGTCACTGCTCTCTGCACACTCAGTCCACTCATACATTCATGTTGGGCAGCATAGCGTTTTTTTCCATCAGACTTTCACATTCTGGAAAGCCTCTTGATAGGATAACCCAAATTAAAGAAAATCCTCTCCAATCTATATATTAAGCCTGCTAACCTCCCCCACTGACAGCAATAATAGTTTATGATGTGGGAAACTCTGAAACATTCCCTCCCAGTAGACAATTCTGGAGAGACTTTTTCAAGACGATCTGAAATAATGTATGGAGCTTGAGCTTGGTGATATCTGCTTCTTTCTTTTCCTATTAGTGCAAGTCCACTACTGTATCTGCCAGAGGGGTTGCTGTCATGTGACAAGACAAATCAGCAGAGCCCTTTTGATGATAGGTTTCCCAAAAGCCTCCATACACAATTTAACCCTCAAAGCTCCCCCAGCTTCTGGTTCTCAGACTACCACCACCACCATCACATAAGAGCACTGCAAGTCCCACTCCAGAGCATTCTGGAGAATTTCAGTGCCTCAGAACCACATGTTGGTCATGAAGAGGAACCCACAGACACATGTAGGAACATCTTTCCAACAGCCCCTTCCCACAGCAGTGGTCAGGCTATGCCAGCCCCTAACACCAGATGCCCTGTGCACACATCGGCAGACTCTCAAGGAACTTCTCTTACCTTGAGTGGTAAGAGCTCCTCTGATAAAGTTAATTTGCATCAAAAATCTATTAATTAAGAATAGGTAAAAGCAAACAACAACAACATGCACAAAAACCTACCAACCAAACCCCACTTACACTAAAAAGAAAACTAATTCTCTTCACTGCAACAGGCACCCCAGCCTCTTTGAAACAGCTTGGAAACAAGAAATTTATTGCTAATAAGGACAGATAAATAGCACAATAGTTGTCCTGATTGAACTCCAAGTGGCCACAGCAACATCTCTGTTTTGTATTTTTATTCGATGAAGTTTTTTTAAAAAATAATGGAGAAATAAGCATTAATACAACTAGCTATCATTATTATAAAAGCCTACTAAAAGACTTTTGTGTTCACATTTCAATGTAATCTCTCTTCAGAGGAGTGGCACCTGTCACTTACTACTGAGTAGGATGACTGAAGAATTAAACTCCTCAATTAAAAAAAAAAGTTCAGAAAAGGCACAGCCTCAATCCATTCTATGGTGTGGAAGGACCTTACCCTTAATGAGGGCATTAGTCACTCCTCCCAGGTCCCAGAAAGAAAGACATAATGACAGGAGATGGTGGGAGGGGAAAAAAAAAAAAAACAAAAAAAAACCCCAAACCTAAACAAACAAAAAACAAACAGAAACCTCACTGCAACAACAAAACACAAACCAGACAAAACAACCAAAAAAAAAAAGAAAACAACTCACACCAGAAAAACACCAAAAAAAACCCCTAAAACAAAAACAAACAAACAAACAAAAAAACAACAGCAAACAAAACCAAATACACTACACAGACACAAAGAGAAAAGGCAACCTTCCTAGTTATGCCAAGGTGATGAACATAGAATGCTTACTATTCTTCTATAACTTTTTGATATTTTAAAGGAAACACGTGGCATTTCTTCAGTTTGCTTTCACTGAGCATCTGGATTGACACTGCAGGAGGCTGATGCTCTCTGTGCAGCCCCCAGGATCATGACTGAATGGCTCCCTGGAGCAGCAAGGAACCACACTGCCAAATGACCCATTCCTGGACCTGGAAAAAAGAAGTCACTTCAATGGCAAGAACTGCTAGGAGCTTAGGTACCTGATGATAAGTATTACAGCACCACTCCATACAACAGCTGTGTGTCAGAAAAAGGAACAGGACTCAACACCCAGGAGTTTCCTTCCAGTCTCAGGTCCCTATGCAAACAAATAATGTTCAGACACTAAGCACTGTGTGCTTATTAGCTTCTCTGGACTGAACTTGCATCTGCGCCAGTCCTTGGCATTCCTCCGCTCTGAATTTCCAGCTTTATTTTGTGACAATCTCTCATTCCTTAACATTTCAGGAGCTCCCTCAAATCTTCTTATCCCATTCCAAGGTTCCTATAATAAATGCTTCCATTACCACTCTTTGTCATTTCTCTTTTTCTCTTGCATCATTTTCTCTACCCTGGAAGAAATAATTCAGTATGTGAAATGGACAAGGGACAAAAGCTGAGATCACAAAACCACAGGATGGTTAAGGTTGGAAGGGAACTCTGGAGGTAATGTCTGTGGTCACTATTACGTTAGGCAGAGGTACATACGTATGCTCTACATATGTAAACACACAACAGCAGTAATTGTGAAAGTGAAACACACTTATCATGCTCTTGGGACTTGATTATCTGCAATTACTCAGTTTTTCTTGCTTGCTAGAAAAAGAAATAATATTCCATCATCACCAGCCACATGGCTTTAAAAAAAAAAAATTTAAAAAATAAGGTTGGGCACTGGCATTCCCATTGAAGGAGTATCCTAAAGAGACCAAATCAATGTTGGATACCATAAGGTTAGCTTCAAAGACTTAAAGGAGAGCCATTTGATCTCTGGTTCTCATGCTGAGCTGTCTGGAGAAATGCCAGCCTACCAGGTGTGGCAAAAGACCATATGATGTAGACACCGGTATCTGGGATTTAGCACCACCCGAGTGGAAATGATCATGCACTGTACAGCCCATTTCAGCTACACTAACAGCACTGGAAAGTGAAAGACTATTTTCTCAGAGACATCCACATGAGGATGTTTTGAGGAGATTCCACACAAAAACACCATAGCAGAGTTACCAGTTGGATGGCAGGATGGTACATTAACACTCCCCAAAATAAGAAGGCAAACCACTCACCGAAATACAGCCCCAGCACCCAGGGCTCAGCTTGCACATGCACAGCTGGCAGCTAGGCTGGCCCAAGAGCTGTTTCACTCAGCAGCTGCATCCACACATTGCTTGGATGCTGAAGTGATTGATGGGGCTGCTGAGGATCTGCGCCACTTTCTTTGGCAGCAGGCAGAGAACTGACAACATGATCACATGTGTTAATTACAGCTCTCTGCTGAGTGCCACAGCATTAGAAACTGAAAGCTGGCCAAATTTTCCCCAAGGTTTCTGTGAGACTGGTCCTTCCCTTGATCGGTCCAGTGTTGCTTCAACATGGTGGAACGGCTACTGTACTCAGGATTGAGGGCTTCTGCACTGCCCCAAAATCTGTGCAGTGCTCGGATCCTGCCTGCTGTCCTCCTTCACGCTGCTCAGGCAAGCTGCACTCACTACTGCAGAGCGGGATTCACATTAAGGAGTCACTTGTGCCCATGTCTACACTCACGTCGAGCACAGTGTTAAATCTGCCCTTGTACTCTTTGGATGGAAGAGCTCCACTGTGTATGCAATGTGCAGTGCCCGTGAAGTATGTGCAAAACCCATGTCTTCCCCATATGCTGTGGAGTTTCTTCTGTGATGCCATTCAGATAGGGCACAGAGAGAAAAATGGTGAGGTAGAGTGGGGTAAAGGCATTGTCAATCCCTAGATGCTATAGAAACACAGAAATATGGATATTTTCACAGAGACTCTGTGCTGCATGAGGGAAAACAAAAACAACAAAAAAACCCCACTCAGTCTTCTATGAGTGGATGTGGGAAAGCAAATTATTCGCTCCAGTGCACCCATAACTCTCAAAAACTGCATAGCTATGTGAGTAGGGTAGAGGAATCCAGATGTAGAGTGACAGATGAGATCACCTCAAGGCTTTTGAGGGATGCAGGGAGAATTTTACTTCCCTGAGGATAAGAAGTTAAGCCTCTAGTAGGGATACGTAACTCCAGCTATGGAAAGAAACAACATAAAGACAAGGGACAGAAATAGAGATCCAGAGGGTCAAATTTGCTGTTTGCCAGGGAGAAGGATGGTGGCTATGCCTCTGCAGCAGCAACTACTACCTCTTTTCCATAAACTTTCTCTCAGGCTCAGCTTTTTGTGCTCCTAAACACAGGCAAAACAGCACAAGCTGTTCTGTTGCACCCCGCCGTTGTCTGCTTCACTGGAAAGCACTCACTTTGCCTGTGTCTGAAGCCAGCCCTGAGGATTTTGCTGGCTAACAGCAAAACCCACTGTGTAAAATATAGCACATTGGTATAAACAGGTGCCATATTTCTAAGCGAAGGAACTATGTCCAGAAACCTTGGGCTGGTCTCAGTTCTTTGCAAAAAACATAGTTTCTCGCTAAGCAGGCAGCAGTGACAAGAAGGAGGGAACCATTAATGACAGGAGGCTGTCACTCAACCATTGTAAAGCCTCACATTGCTTGTTCCTAGGTGGATCCTAGGAGCAAGGCGCTCCTGCCTTCTTAGGATGCTGACTGTAGAAAATGGTAAGTTCACAGGGTCCAGAAAGCAATGCTGTGTTTCAGTCAAACCACAACAAACAAACAAGCAGGATAACTCCACCTGTAATGTTATTGTTTGGAAGCATATTCTGCATTGAAACGTACCAACATATTCGCTGGCTTTGTTGTGCTGAGCCAGAAATGACACCACGCAGATAATCAAAGCAGAACAGGACCATTAAAAATAAGCACATCCATCTGTCAAATAACAATAAAAGCCCTAGTCACTGAAAATTTGTGCAGCATTTGCTTTAGTTAATAGCAAAATAGTTTTCCAAGACAAGAGTAGAGCAAGATACAAGGGTTTTTTGTTGTTTTTTTGTTTTTGTTTCCCTTTTCCTTCCCTCCTGCCCCCAAGAGGCTCTAGGCAGCCAAAATTAATTACACCCAATATGACACTTGCATTTCTGAGAGCAAATATCTTCCAAATAATTAGAGTAAATCGTATGCTTTGTAGCATTTGGGGAAAAAGACTAACCCATTTCCGCCATCCATTTCCCTCTGTTCATCAGGCAGAAGAGGTGAGACAAAGATTCCATAATGTCTATTAGTGGGCTAAACAAACCCAGACAAGCCTGAAAAAATGTTTTCATTATTAAACAAACAGGACCCAAGAAGAAGGTTTCAAAATTAATCCTTACTGTTCACATTAAACAAAAGTTTATGCAACAAAAAATCTGCTGCTGCAGCAGGAAGCCGAATTGAAATAGTTATGACTCCCAAATAAACATTTCTCTTACCTAAGGACATATCATTTCAGATCTTATCTACAGCACTTTTCTGCAAGAGAACTTTGGACTCCAGATTTGTGAAATCCAGAACTTCAGATAGCATTAATTTCATTTTTAGTTATGAAAGAAGAAAAGACTGAGACTTGCTATAGGGACATGGAAATGACAAACATCTGCAGTGTGACTGCATAGCTACTGCCAAGTAGATAATAGGTTCCTGGTTTTGATATTTTAATTTCCCCTCTAATAGTTTTCTGCAAAGTATTTCCAGTCTGAAATTAGTTTTTCAAGCTGAAAGAGTTTTGGGGTAGAAAGATTCCAACAAAAAGAGAAAGAAAAAATAAAAAGAAGATGGAGAATGTAGCGCTGAATATTTCATTAAACCTGATCTGATTTGTTTTAATACTTTCTGGGTTCATTTAAATGCCTTTCAAGCATGTTAATTTTTTTTTAAAGTGGCAAGTGCCACTTCAAACAGCAGGTACTGAAACCACTTTCTCTAATGTCTTGCAGGGGACACAGGCAGCTTTCAGCTACCTATATCATCCAGATGAGATAAATTTTTTTCCATAGCTGGACCTGATGAGGAACTAGCTGAAAAGGCTGTTTGCTTCTTTTGGGAGAGGCTAGTCATAAAGCAGAGCAGCAGATATCTACACTTATTCTGCTCAAAGCCACAGAGAGGGCAGAAAACCTGATCCCTTGGGTTACCCGTTAGTTCTGACTGTCATTTACCCAAGGCCCGAGACCTGGTCTCTGCTCTTCCTGACACAGAGATCATACTAGAAAAGCATCTGAGATTCTCCAATCAACAGTCATGCTCACCCACTCTCACCTAGAGTTCTGCCCATTTTTAAACAGTGTATGTGCAGCAGAAACAACCAAGAACAAACTTCAGAGCAGTTAGGAGACTACAGGATCTGGCCAGAAGATGGGAAACAGGAGATCATGTTCCTGGACTACACTGAGAGGAACAGGGACTTGAATAAGGTCTGTCACATCCCAAATGAACACCTCAATCTGGCTCATCCTGCCTTTCCACATGGAAGCAACAGAAAGATGTTAGAACCCACAAAACTTGCTCTGCAGGGTAAAAGTTTCTAACCAGCTACTAGTGTTGCTTCCTTTTGCCCTGGCCTGTAACTCTGAGGGTCTTCTTGAAAGCTGATAAGTGGTGTTGTGTGTTTTGGTTTGGTTTGTTTTCTTTCTAACAGAAGGCAATCTTTGACCTGCAGTGAAATGACACTGAAGAGGTATATCCAGCAGAAGTGTCCTTTTCCCTGGACTCAGACTCACTTCTGTAATCAATGTTCACAGCCTCAGGGAAACTCATTTATCAGAAACACTTATCACTTCTTTGTCTTCTGAACATGAGATGAAGGGACAATATATGTTTTAGCTCAAATTATCTGCTTTAATGAGATTCAGGAATTGCTGGGACACCAGGAAGGGAAATACTTGCTCAGCTATTGTTGAACCATAATTGAAGGTTTAGGTTTACTCAGAAGAGGTTTAAGATGAGATTCAGGACATTTTATCTGTTCTCTGAGCCTGCATTCCTTTTCCTGTTCATTTGTGAAACAAAAGCAATCTGTTGCATGACTTACCAAGCTAAACAAGACAATTTATCATCAGCAAATCAAGAGAATGCATTATCTTTCTCAAAGTAGAAACTGGTAGAACAATTTATATTCTAGATCTCCAGCATTAAACCCCCTGGAAGAGTGCTATGTGCATGTTAACCAAAAGTTTGCTGTATTTATAGTAACACCTTTTCAATACTACATTGAGAAGGACCATTCTGCCTTAGAGAGTGTTTATTATTTTAAATGATCATGGCTGTGAATTACATCTTTCTTCACATTAAGTAGTTCTAGGAAAAAAAAAAAAAATACTGAGTAAAGATTTTAAGTATATACATAATTCTAACCTAAAATGCCTGTACTGCATTCCTTCATTTCTCAAAGAAAAAAAAAAAAAAAGCACTTCAGTGCAAGCCATTCTTCAGTTGCCACCATTCTTCAGTTCAAATGAAGGTCTTTGTTTATAGGCGAGTACTGTAAAAAAAGGACATGTAGCACTATTTTAACAAGACTGATTTTTATTTTTTTTTCCCCTGGTCCTTGTCACAAAACATGAATCTAGGTGACAAAAGCAGAGAGAGAATTTAACTGTTTTTGTCACAGTCATTTTTGGCTACAAATAATGAACCTCCAAACATTGCATGAAGTCTTTTGTGATACTTTGTATAGAAATCAAATCCCATCTCAGTCACAAGAACAGAAGGGACAATATCTCTTCTATCTTGCGCTTGTCCTGTAGTCATTTATAAAGGATTTATTCTTCCTTCACCTTTGCATAGGTAGGGCAGCGTAAGATGATGTGAAAGTGTACATCTGTTAGAGAAAACAGAAGCACCTGCTGAAATATAATGCAACAAGGAAGGCTCTGCTACCAGCAAACTGAAGACCAGAGAAAGAGCAAGGCACCCATTGCAAGGAAGGTCAGAAGCAAAAGGCAATAGGATATTGTGTTAGTGACTGTGGCTCCCCAGGTGTCGCCTTCCCTGTGAGTCAGTGGTGATGGTACCATCTGTGTTCATGTTCCTGGTGGAGAGCAAAGTAAGGGAGCGAGCCTGGCTGCATGCCCACCTGGCTTTGCTTCTCTCCTGTGGGGTGTAAATAGGGACCTCCCCCAGAGCAAGAATTCTTCTTTTGCTGACCCTGTGCTTTGGGAGAGCTTCTACTGCCCTGGCTCTGCAGCAGGTCACTGAAATGGTGTATTTGGCTGCAACATTGTATCTGTGTACTTTCCCCAGATTCAATGATCCCACAAGAAATAAGCTTTCATTTTCACTGTGAACCAACTTCTAACTGCAGGTTTCTTGTTTAATAGAAAGCAAAAGATAGAAAAAAGTACCCATAATCTCAGGAAAATGTGACGAGTTTCAAAGTCCTAGTGAGCTTCTGTGCCAAGACTTTGTAAACAAACTTAATTGCCTATTCATCAGGATTTGCAATATCATAATACAGTATTAAAAACACTAGACTTGGGTCACCTTGTCCCTTTTTGGAATAAGAAGAAGCAGACACAGAGTGAAAAGCTTGAGAAAGAAAGTTTCACATTTCTAACTTTTCATTTCACAAAGCGGGGGCTGGGGTGGAAGCACCCAAACAAAGAAACTCCAAGTGTTCTGATACCTTTTACTTTCTGAGATTGCCCTGTATGGTTAGAGAAGAACCTCTTGCTACCCACATTCACGTTCCACTTTCTGGTCCATCTACAAACATTTCATAGAAATGGTGAGAAATCACCTTTTCACATTTCCAATGAGAACGAAGTCAGATTTTGAATTCTCATAATATCTTGCTGATTAAGTTACAACTGACCTGAGGAGAAGTCCATCCATTTCACTTGCTTGGCTTACAAAGAATATTTATCCCTTCCTCCAAATGGAATAGTCACAGGTGGATTTCCTGCTCTCTCTTTTCTCTTGCTAACTTTGTTGAATTGAATGAGATTTGCTTCTAATAGCAGTAAATACTGAGAGATATAGAGAAAGAAAACTGAGTACAGCACAGTTATTGCCACAACAACATAAGTTGACTAAAATACCACCAGAGTACAGGGCTTCTTTCAGAAACAATAAATCAGGACTCATAAGTGAAAGCGATTACATTTGCAGTACTGCTTAGAAGATTGCCTAGCACCATAATTTAAGAGTTTTTACTGCTAGTTTGGTTTACTGCTTTCCTGTAAATCCTATTTAAACAATCCTAGAAGGATTGCTGCAAACCTCAGAAGCACCAGGAGTTCCAGAACAAGCCACCTTCAAGTGCAGGAAGGATGCAAGCTTCAGTATCAGCTACCATTAGAAGCCTAATCCACAAAGGACATTTCAGAAGGGTCCTTTATGTGTTAACTTATTATTTACCGAAGGTTTATTAGGAAGGTGTAAGGTTAACCAGTGACTAAATATAAATTAATTATCAAGGCTGGATTTATTGAATTTTGGGAGCTCTATAGCAGGTAAGTCCTGGCATGTAACATGATTGAAATTTATTTGAGGTCTAAGTTGAAATCCAAACCAAGAGAGTTTAATGCGTAAAATGAAAATCAATCAATCAATCTCAGCTGGATAATTTGCAACAGATGCTTTACACTAATTCCCTTCTATGAGTGGCATCCTCAGCATATGCTCTAAGAAAATAGGAGGTAGAAGAGGTGGGGAAAAAAACCACACAGATTTATTTTGGTTTATGAAAAGTCAAGGGAAAAATGTATTCCACTTACAGTACCAGAATCAGAATGCACTGATGTGCTAGGATCTGGTCTCTTTTATCCTAGGTTGATCTGCTACCAAAAAAAACAAATCTTTTCATAAATAGAGAAAAAAACTCCAAGCAAACAGACCCAATATCTCCTTCTGCTCATTGTCTCTATGAATAATGGTGATACCAACAAGACAAAACCTTACAAAAAAAAAGCTAAGCAAAGGATTTCCTAAATTAGCATCCAGAGAGTTCAGGGAACATAGTCAAATAAAGGGTATCATCATACCACAGATGGATACAATATGAAATACATGTCTCAGTGAATCAGATAGTCACTGCTCCATTTCTGTGTCTGTGGTAATAAAACAGTTCCAGGGACAAATTGTCTCACGATGAAAAAAGCAAGCAGTTTTAAAGGGAAGTGGTTGTAGTGGAGTGTACAGCTACATGGCATCTGAGCTGTAGGTAAGCATTTCAGAAATAATTAACATTGAATTGCTTTTCTCAAGGGAAACCAGTGGGGCAAAAATAAGGTAAGGATGCAAAGGTAAGACAGCAATTAAGAGCTTTTGTGCACTGAGTCACCACTATGCTTTCCATCCACAATGACAACCATGTCCAGCAGTGGCTTTGATTTCAGCTCTGAGGTCCCTGCTATAGACATTCACATATTACCAAGTCATCTGGTGATCTTTGTGGATTAATCAAAAGACCTAGGCAATTCTAGGATATGGTTTATCAGGCTTAGTATAGGTATCTATCTAGTAAGTGTTTCATCTACTATAGCTGAGCAGAACTGAAGGACTTACTAGTCCTAAAGGACCACATGTAGAACTCTCCTATACAGACATCTAAACTCCAAGTATCTGCTGTGGGTTTAGGGAAAAGCCACAATTAGTGCACCTGTTGACATGCTTAGATGTAAGTCACTTGGTACCACATGTTCCTGAACCACATCTAGTACAAGAACAAAGAGCTTGAACCCATGCTGAAGTACACTTTTGGTCCTCTGTCAGCTTAGATGAAGCTTATTCCTAAACAAGTATATATGGATGAATGGTAAAGATGGCAAGCAGAACTAAATGCCCACAGCAAAGAGCATTGATTTAAGCTAAAGGTATTTTCACTCATTTCAATGAGAGCATAATCTGGCCAATTGGGAGAATGCCTGAAAATCCCATGACTAAGGTATTTTTTCCAAAATTAGAGAATGTTATTTCATTATTTTTTTCCAAAGTAAGAGCATGTTATTTCAAACCAGCTATCAGAGACCTGAGGTATTTATGTAGAAGCTGAATTTTCAAAGTTATTCTGTACCCAGAAGTCCTATTGTAGAATCATAAAAACAAAACAACCCCTCAACAACAAACCACAAAACAAACCCAAAAAGCAGCCCACAAAAACCTGAAGCTCTTAGCATCTCATCTTCATTTAGTATGCTGAGAACATTTGAAAAAATCTGACCTTAAATTTTTATCTCTGACAAGCTTATCATGTGTTCTATGAAGGAAATGTGCTTGCCATCATGTTAGTGAGAAAAGGGAAGGGGAAGAAAAGTGTAATCACAGTCATTTGAAACTAGGTATCTAGTTTGCCAAGGTATGCCTGAATATTCTTCCCTGTTATTCACTACTTTATCTCAGGCTGCTGGTTATGCTTGTGCCAGATACAGGCAAAGTGTGATTTTTATGTTGATCGGACCTCCGTATCAGAGGGAGAACAGAATTTTAAAAGGAGGGGGAAAAAAAAAAAAAAAGTTAAAATACATATGATTCATCATCCCTTATTCAGAGCTATAAAAGACCTTATAGCTTAAATCAAATTTAGGGGGAAGGAGACAATTTTTAAAAAATAATGTTTTAATTTGGAAACCTGGATTCTCTACAGCAACCAAATTCTTCATGAGGCATCAGCAACTTATGAGAAGATAAATCATGACAGCTAAAACAACTGTTTTAATAACAACTCTCAGGTGCTTTTGCAGGTTTTGAACTTCAACAAAATACAAGAGCTGTTAGTGAAATTAATTCTAAAAGACAAGTGATGCACAGGTTAGAAGAAACATGCCTAAATTTCTGTGTATTTATTTTACATCTGACTTTTGTGGATGAGAAAATCTGTTAGGGTTGGTCTTTCAAATTAAGCCTATGTCTAAAATTTTCTCCTCTGTTCCTTACACTAAACTTTTTGCATAGGCAAGAATGAAAGTATTTCAGATTCTTTTTCTACCTGTTATGTTGTGGCTTTTATTTCATCTTTCTTGCCTTGGTCAGCAGGGTTATAGAAATCAGTTTCCGTTTCTACAATAATCCATTTTATTTCCTGCTTTGTCTGAACCAACAGGTACACTGATGTTCAAGTTACTGGTTCTCAAAATATTTAAACAGTAATTTTTAAAAGTACATTTGAAACACGATGAAGAAACAACCAACCTCTGCTCTTAGTATATTATGTAATCTGCTTTTAACAAAAAGGAAAAAAAAAAAAAAAAAGAACAACACTCACAAAATCCTGTGTAGCACTATGCTATGAAACTGTCTTGTTTTAGCGTGAACTGCACAAAGATAAAATAATATCAAATAACCCTAATGTATCTGCACAGGGAACATGGATTCAAGGTTGTTAACTCCTGTGTTTACTGCAAGATTCAGAAGAGGAGGTTTTGGTTTTACTTTGACAACTAGTGAAGTCATGTGGTTAGGAAATTCTTTTAGTAAAAAAAAACAAAACAACCAAGGTCCACAATAACTCAGAAACTGGAAGAGAAGGGAGCCTAAAAATATACGGCTTTATGAAAGGTAGATTATACCACATAAGCTTACATAATTTGATGGTCACAGGTTTGAGTGATCATTTTTGAATGCTTATGATTAGCAAGACTTTGTGTTTCCTACAGTTTCTTCATAACCATCTTACAGTCCCCCTGCTCTACAAAACACAAGGTGGATTTGTTTGAAACCTTTCCCCATGTGAGACTGTGCAAAGAGGAGCAGAAAAGCCAGGTGTTTGTCTGTCCTCCCACAAACAGAGGAGAAGCAAGCACATAGACCACAAAGCAGCACCAATGCTGGCCCTGGGCATCAGCCAGGGGCTGCAGACACTGCAGCCCTGCAGGGAGGCACCCCAGGGCTCACTGCAGTTTGCAACCAAGCCAGGATTTGTAGTCTCTGCCTCTGGAAAAAGTTGCAGTCTTTTATTTTGGCTTACTAAGAATCAAGTCTGTCTTTCACACACACCTATTTATGGTTAAAATGTATATATATGTAACATCTTTGCTGGGAAGTATCAGCACAAATGTTGATGGCTCTCCCTGCAGTATCTTGGTCATGCATAATGCCCAAATATGGCGAGCAACAGCCAAATAAACAGAATTAAGATGGATTAAACTATTTGGACTTGGGTGTTACAAAATGAGGCTGTTAATGTCAGCCCTCTGAAGGAAGCCATCACTGCAAGGAGAGGTCCCTCTTGGCCACAAATGGCATTACCTTGACAAATTGGGTGGGTTGATTTTACTTAAAGAGAAAGGGAGGGCAGATACTTCTAAAATTACAGCAGTAATTCTAAAACTGAATGGCAGTTTAAGTCTTCATTTTCCCTTGTAGCATATAATTGAGGCAATATCATTATCTCATTACCAAAGGATACTGCTGTAAGCTTTGAAAATGGCCTCTAAAGAGCCACTGATGCCGCTTGAAGAGTTTTGAGAAAACATTGTATTTAGGGACAAATTTAATTATTCGTCATGTATTTTTGGACTAGAATGAAAGGGCCTTTGCATTGTCAGCCACAGGCACCAGACAGCAAGAACAGCCTGAATGAGAGTGCACACAGTGAGAGCTATGACAGTGCCATGAAAATGTGGGTGCGATTATTTTATGCAGCAGTTGAACAGCCCCCAGGACTGCATCCCGAACAGACCCAAGGCACAACATTATATACCTGCACTGTAGCACCACTACCTAACAGCTGGCTTTGGACCTCATTTGGTAATACAGAGCCTTATTATCCCTTCCTTGTCTCCAATATCCTTCATGCTATATATTTACTTTTGGTCAATTCTTGCAATTTAAAATAGCTTTGCTTGTCTCCAGTGACAAAACTCATACAAAATTGGAGGCAAAAGCCTTAGCAGTCTGCAGAATATTGCACAACTCTTCTATTGATACTGGAAGCACAATATCCTTCTACCAGAACCACTCCAGAATAATTTGTTTTGTTTTGTTTTTGCTTTATATTTAGGTGTTTACATCAAGTTGCAATTGCTTATTGAAAAGACAACCTCCCTCACCCTTCCTCTTGTAGGTGTCTCCCGCTTCCCATGCTGTCCATCTGGAACACCTCCTCCTGGCCAGGTGCAGTCATAAAATGATGCTTCTCGGCCCACTTAATTGTCCTCAAGTGACAGATGGGATTTGACTATAGCTGGTAAGCCATAAGCACATGAAGCAGATGAGCAGTTAATTAGCAATGCTCATGTTTCTGTGCAATTATCTATAGAAACTAGACATAAAAAGATAGCCTTATCAAGCCAGTTAGTCCATGCTCTCTCTGCTAACAGATTTTTTCTTCGTGAGATGCATTTTAAAGGTTTGGTGGTTTTGCCACCACCCTCACCCCCCAAGCCAATTTTAAAATCCCAAGTGACAAAATTTATATCAGCTCCCTTAGGAAATTATTCTACAGCCTAATGAACCTTGCTGTCAGGAAACCTTTTCTTTATGTTCAGCCTAAAGCTAGTTCTTGAAAAACTGAGCAGGCAAAAAACAAGAGGGGAAAAAAATCATATCTGATAACTTTGTAGAACGATTTCTAAAAAAACTCCTGAGCCTTCATGTTTCCTTGGACACATTAGTACTTCTGTAAATGGTTGTATTAGTAAAAGAATCAGTGTAATTCTCTCTTGAGGGCAGGTTTCACTTTATCCTACTGCATTACACAAATCTGAATATTCTTATCTTAAAAAAAAAATAAAAAATCAATAGGATAGAAATTAATGTGGTGATCTCAGGAAGAAAAGCAATGCAGTCAGCCTTTCTCAAATTGCAGGTCAAAACACAATGGTCAATGTCTCCTAACTTAAATTTATTTATTTAACCAGTACTCAAAACACATGGAAGACACTGGAGAACTTGGCTAAAAAATCCTCTCCTGAGACTCAACTATTTTGTAAAATAACTCATGATTTCCTTAGGTTTTCAGAGTAGCTCAACAACACCTGAAAGAAAGGTGATAAAAACTCAGGCTAAGGAAAATTACTCCATGAAATTGCCAGAAATAAGGACATGTTTTAGTGTATTACTTCTATCATATTTGGTATGGTGCTTTTATATATATATGCCAGTCTTCTGTTGTTCATATGTGCTGACACTTTAAAAATCTGTTTACAACTCATAACTAAAGCAAGTTAACCAAACAAGATATGTCAGTCTCAAGAAATAAGTGAACTTGAAGTCCTGACAACAGCTGTCTCTTTGCCAGTCCTTTGGTTTCCTCTCTGTTTTTTTTTTCTCTTGGTTTAGAGCCTTCTGTTTTTTCTGTCTGCAAAGTCTCTCCCTAGAAGGATCCTCCACCAGCAACAGCATAAACTCCGGTGGAGATACCAGTGAATTATTCAGCCCATATAAAACTCAGGTCAGACAGAGACTAAATGCACATAAAAAATCCCAAATTAAAGTGGTAGAGGCTACAGAAACCACATTGTTTCATCAATCAGATGTCTGCTTGAGCTTCCCTTATCTACCATACCTTCTAACTTGTTACAGGGATTGAGCCCTATATGCAGGAGCTCAGACTCCTGCACCATCAGGAACCACAGCTTTCCAGGAGACCTCTCTTCTATACAGCCAGACAACATCATTATTAAACACTCAGATAAACAGTTTCCAAAAAGAGAAAACAAAACGCTCTTCCTTTTAGCTTAAATAGACCTGTAATACAACTTCCCAAGAAGTAGGTGAAGGCCTGCCTGCTCCAGCCACCAGAGCTCAGCAGCAAACCTTCTGGTGCTCCCACCTATGCAGCCAACTACTGCAGCTGTCAAGAAGCCCAAGGTGCAGACAGAAAAATTTTCTTAAGTGAAACACTATAAAAACTGAATTACTCAAGCCAGAGAGCATGATTATATCAGTGTAGCTTCCAAATCAAGGGTCCTGGTTTTGTTAAAAACAAGACCATATCTCTTTTAGTGAATTTTCCTTTTAGCTAAGTTCTAAGTGCCTTCTAAGGAACTGCACTTTTCTCTATTTTTGCCTGCATGTTTTTCAGACAATATGCTCTAAACTGATAAGACCAATGGAATGCTGAAGAAGTTAGTTTTTAGATTTACTGCTATAACAGCTAAGAATTCTGATAACGTCCCATAATTGAGGGGGGCGTGTTTGCAAGGAGGGATGGACAGAACAGGTGGTGAAAACTGACAAACTGAGTATTCCATCCCATAATAGTCATACATGCTATACAAGATGGAGATCACGAGGGTCTCCTCCCTCTTTGACCATGGCTGTCGTCTATAGGTCTCAGACCCTGCATCCCTGAAAGCCGGTTTCCTATTTGCTGTGAAGTCCCGCCCATGACTTCCGGGTGCCTGCCCTGCAGCTGTTGGAGCCAAGCCAGCTCCTAGCTCCACCACTGCTGGAGTGATGCCAAATCCATACTGGGCATTTAAGATTGGTTTTGTATATTTTGTATATTTTCTCTATTTATTAGTAGCATTAGTAAAGCCTTTTAAACTTCTCCAATTTGCAAGACTCTTTCTAACTTGAAGTCCCTCTTCCTTATCTTTCTATCACTCTTTATGGTGTGAGGGATTAACAGAGGGCATCTGCCATGGTTTATTGTTGCCTTGCTTTAAACCTTGACACCAGGAGTGCTAATAACTTAGTAAATTCAACAGTGAAGATCTGTCTCAATATCCTGGTAGATCAGTGTTTCTGCCCATACTTGTAAGCACTGAATAATTAACACCTCATCACACCCTACTGAAATACAGCTGTGGACTTGGCCAAACACTGCATCAGGCTGTGCAACAAGGACTGCAGGAATCAGAGTATCCTGTGTCAGATCCAAAATCTGAACTGTGGCATGCCTATGGTACTTCCAGCCCAGTATCTTTCGTCTGCTAGTAGTCAATAAAGGAAACCAATCAAAAAACTTAAAAGCAATGCAAATGCCTAGTAATAATTTCCCAGAATACTCTCTATCTTGGCCTCTTTGCTGCTTGTGGTCTAGCTAACATTGTTAGCTGAAGATACTGCCTTTGCACATTAAAAAAACCCTTGTGTCTTTCTTTTGTTAAGTTCTCCCTCTGTAAATCAACACAAACATTTAGCAATCCCTGAATCCTGCAGGAAATGCTTTCACAGATTTTCACAATCCTAAGTGCTTTATTTTGTTTGTTCTGGACCTGTCACTTGCCAGTTTAATCTGTTGTCCTCTGACACTTTTATTAGAAGAGACAAGGAACAAAAGTATCTTTCATAGTCGTAGCTATCTTTATCATACCAAGCCAGAGCAAATCCCTTCCACGTTGAGGAGTAAAAATGTTATTTGATCATTCTTTGTGCAAAAACTTCTCCACAAATACATCCAGGTTGCCCTTCTCTGAACTTTTTCCAGTTTCTCTTCCAGGGCCAGAACTACGTAAATCAATGGTAAGAGCACTGCAGTCACTTAGCAGCTCAGGCTGGTCCTAAATAGGCTCTTGTAGACAAACAGGGAGTTGTAGTGGTTGACTCCCTTAGTGCATGCTTAGTACTAGAGGCAATGACCAGTTTAGTGTGATTGGATAATCATCTGCTGTAACTAAAAAATGATACCACTTTGCACCAACCAGAAAAACTCACACAGCACTTTCTAGGGATCTCAGAAATTTTATAGGAACCAGACCCCTAAACTTTTATTTCCTGAGCTAAGAAGTCCAGGAAGACATCCCCACAAATAAGGAGATGTTCGTGGCATCAGTCAAAATCTCTTCCTTTTGACATTCCATTTCATTATGCAGAAAAGCAAAAAAAACCATGAACAAATCGTCACCTGAGAGATCTCAGAAATTCACAAGTCACAAGCTTGTTGATGACACTATCTATATTTAATGACTACTACTGATGTTCTCTTGTGGATGACGTGCTAATCATGATTTCTTTGAAGATTTATTATCACTTTTCATCTCTGCTGTAGTCACATCAAGAAAAACAAGCTAACATGCTGCTACTGAGTGCATAACAAGAGGAGTTAGAGTGGGACCTTAAAAGAAACAGGTTTTAAAAGGCAGTGCATCTTTATTCAACTGAATGTCATGGGAGACAAAGTGTGTCTGTGTAATTATGGGAATTAACAGTTCAACTAACAAACATGGAGGACCATCACCTGGGGTGCATCAAGCACAGTATTGCCAGCTGCTCAAAGGAGGTGATTGTCCAGCTCTGCTCTGGTGCAGCCTCACCTGGAATACTGTGTACAGTACTGGGTACCAGGGTATAAAAAAAGATATTAAACTACTGGAGAGTGTCCAGAAGAGGGCTGCAAAGTTGGTGAAGGGTTTAGAGAGGAAGCCATATGAGGAGCAGCTAAAATCACTTGGTTTGTTCAGCCTAGAGGAGACTAAGAGGAGACCTTATTGTGGTCTACAACTTCCTCACAAGGGGAGAAGGAAGAGTAGGCACTGAACTCTTCTCTTTGAAAACCAATGAGATAACACAAGGGAATGGCAAGAAGATGTGCCAGGGGAGGTTTGGGTTGGACATTAGGAAAAGGTTCTTCACCCAGAGGCCTCAAGCCTGTCAGTATTCAAGAAGAGACTTGACAATGCCCTCAGACACATGCTGTGAACTGTGGGGTTGTCATATGCAGGGACAGGAGTTGGACTTGGTGATCTTTGTAGGTCCCTTCCAATTCAGGACATTCTATTCTATCGTTTCTTTTTGGGTAACTGAGGTTTGGACATCTGAGACTGGATTGTAATCTGTAGAAGGAGGGGCTAGTTGCAATTCAGCCAAATGACACCAAATGTGAAAGGGGTGATTGACAGCTGCAGTGCAGAACCTTCTTGGGTTTGATAGCATTTGTTTGTTTGTTTATCACTGCAGACTTAAAAGCAGTCCTGTAAAAGTGATAAGGAAAAACTGTGATCAAGGGACTTCAGAATTTTTTTCCGGGTTTACATGAGTAATTGCAAATCTTGTAGAGGATAAATTCTATTTGTTTTTCCCATATGAACCATTTATAAGCAGTTTGTATTTTTCCTGGTGAATAACTATGCCAGTCATTTCAGGTCAGCTGAGCTTTCTGATTTTGATAAATAGACCATTTTCACTACCAGAGGCTGAGGTTATGTTTACCTGAACAATAAGAACAGAGAGATAAGAAGTCCTTGGTCTCCTCATTTAAAAACTAAAGAAATAAATTAGCTGCGAGCTGAGATAAATTACATCCTCCAGAACTTCAGTTGAAATAAGGACCCCAAAAAGTTAAGAAGCCAAATAAATCTTAACCGTAGCATAATAAATACACAAATATTGTATGTGTTAATGAGTAAAGGTTTTTAGTCCAGCACTGGAGTAATGATACCAGTAGAACTTCTCCTAGTATGAATTTCATCAGTAATTCAGTATGACACTTCACAGTAATAAGAAGAAAATACATGAGGATTAGGTTTGCTTGGACATGTACTTAGAAAATTTCTAGCATCCCAAACAACATAGGAAGTATAGCTATTTCTGTTTTGTTTTGTTTTGGTTTTTTTTTTTAATAATTTCAAATACTGGTATGTACATATCCCTCCCAAATGACTATTAAAGAAATCCATCAAAAATAAACAGCACAATAATGCTTGTGATGGCTATTTTCTACAACTCTGTTAAAGCATGTAAACAATTGTACAAAAGGGTTCAGTGGCTTCTATTATACTTTAGCTAATGCTTGCTATTTGAGTACTGTTTTCATAATAGTCTTGCTGAAATTGAAAGCCTAAATGAGGCTTTCCAGTGGGCTCATTCATGTAGGCATATGTCCTGGTTTTGTTAAAAACAAGACCAGTTCTCTTTTAGTGATTTTTCTTCCAGCTAAGTTCTTCTAGGTGGCTGTACTTTTGTGAGTTTTAGCCTGCATGTTTTTCCACAGATGCTGTACTTGGTGCTGATAAGAAGAGCAGAGGAATGCTGAAGAAGTTCGTGTTTAGATTTATTACTATGGTAGCCAAGAAAGACTGATAAGTTTTCCCACATTCTGTTGTGAGAGGGGCGTGTTGGAGGAGGGGTGGATGGAACAGGTGACTTAAATTGACCAGCTGAGTATTCCATCCCATAATCGTCATACCCCCTGTGTAAGAGGGTGATCATGAGGGTCACTCTCTCTTCTACCATGGCCAGCATCTAGAGAGGACCCTGCCTGTCTGCCTGTGATCTACAGGCCTCAGGCTCTGCACCCCTGCAACCATGACTTCTGGGGGCCTGACCTGCACCTGCTGGAGCCACCAGCTCTGCACACCCAGCTCCACCACTGCTGGAGTGACGCCAACTCCACATCGAGCACTCAAGATTGGTTTTGTATATTTTGTATATATATTCTCTATTTATTAGTAGCATTAGTAAAACCCTTTAAAATTCTCCAACTTGAACTCTAGGTCTCCCTTCCTTTCCCCTTACCTTTCCTATCATCTTTCCAATCTAAAGGAAAAGGGGTGGAGGGAAGTGAGGGGGTAACAGGGAGCATCTGCCACGGTTTATTGCCGCCTTTCCTTAAACCTTGACAGCACATCTGCACAACTCTGGGATTTGATCTGCTTTCCATTCCACCAGTTTAGCACTACCTTACCATTGCTCGAGCCTCATCACATGAACACTCAGTTTAATGGGTGACTTGATTAACAGCTCTGCTGTAGAAACTGCATGTGATCACAGAATAGCTTATGGCAAAATCCATACCCCATTTTTCTCGATTGTAGAATAGTAACAGTAACCCAATTCACATGGAAAACATCAAGGATCAATTTATTCATATTTTCTCAGAGTTCTGAGTGGAAGAGGCACTAAAAGTACAGGATGTTTCAAAAAGATGGACCTAATTTCAAAGATATTGCAGTTTCAAATTGGGTCCATCTTTCTGAAACACCCTGTGTATGGAGTTGTTACTGCAGCATCTGAATAATAACATACAGTCCCCAAAAGCTCTGCACTCCGGGATGATCTTGACTTAAATAATCAGATACTCCCCATTCTCCTTTCCCATGAGCAACAGAGATGAATCACCTGTTACAGATACACCCTAACACATTTAAAAAACCAAGTAGTTACAAGTTTTATTTTTAAGCATAAGATAATATGAACCATGAACCAGTGAACACCATTTCCAGTATGAACAGCACTAAACTGCTGCATGTGGCTGCTCTACCACTGGAAGCTTTCTAACTCTCACTTTTTTCAGCTGCTTCTTTTACTTTTCAGCTCTCACAGAAACACTGGCAGTGAAGTCCTTTTTAATTCCTCGATGGTCAGTCATACATGTGTCATGTCTTTTCTCCCGTTGCTTCTGTAAAGCTAAAATTTGGAGGTAAATTCTCTGCAGAGATTAGGAACCGTGATGGCCTACTTTGCCATGGCCCAAGCCTCTCACTCTTGTGCCATGCATTCATTGCCATTTTACCTTTGTATTACCCCTCCTATGAACCTTGAAGCAAATTCAGCATTTTCACAGTCTATTTTATTTGGAGAAGTCACTGAACTATCTGTTTCCTTTATGCATAACCAACCACAAAGAACAGGACATTAGGGCAAGAAAAGAGAAGAGAAAAAAAAAAAAAAAGTGAGAAAGGAGGAAAGAAAAATTCTACTAAGATAAGTGGTACCATCTCTGTATGGCTATCAGTAATCCTAAAAATGTTAAGAAAGCCTGATTTCATGAGGAATTCACAGGCAAGCTTGACTTATTTTGATTAGACTGACTGATAACAACTCAGAAACTGTGCGTTTTCTAGAAAATGTCCTATTTGTAAAAATAGGACATAATGCCACATTAAAGCTTTTCACATAATTAAAAGTTCAGTTTTGTTTTAAAATAAAACCCATAAACATTTTAGATTAAAATATTAAAAAAAAAAAAAAAAGCCAAATAACTTCTCGGGCCCCACCCTCACATACCCAGTAAACTGATTCAGACAAAACACTCTCTAATGACAAAAGTTGATTGAAAGTTCTTCACTAGTTCTCATTGTCTCTCTTCTTTTGCCAACATAGTTAATTCCCTGAGTGTACCCTTGAGCTTCACTAGTCTACAAACACTTCACAAAGATTGGTATGAAACTGACGTTGGTATATTTAGTCTTAAGACAAGCATTATCTCCTATCACAAAAAGAGAAGTGAAAAGTAAACTTTATGCCTCTGGCCAAGAGTGGATCTAACTATATGTACACATATATGCAGTGTGTCTATATAAGTATGTATGTTCAATGATTAAAAAAAGAATAAAGAACTAAATAGAAAAAGAATTAAAAATCGGGTTTGAGCTGACATGCAATGTTTTATTCAAACAGGAGGAAGATACTTTAAGTGGGACTCATTTAACCTTTCCAAAAACATTTGTTTATTCTGAAGTGGAAACACAATTGTGAATTAGCAGAGCATTTCATTACAAATTAGCACTTCCATCTCAGAGGTGACCTTATGTATAATATACAAAAACAGTAAACATTCCCAAAGTTAAGCAAATTGTAATAATGAAAGTTGTCCTCCCTTATTCTTAGCAGTCAAGTGTGTGTTTTTGCTAAGTTTTACTCAACCCTACACAGACTCTTTCTTTCAGGCCTACATTGATTTTAAGACCAAAGTCTTAATTAGAAGGCTATGTTTCCACCTTGAGTCTTTTTCTGGGTTTGTCCTACATTAAATGAATATATATTTATACATATGTCACAGGAGGTGGTAGTGCCATTTCTTCCCCTTGTGGAATGTCAGGATTTACTGTATATCAATATTAAAATGCACTTACTGCATTTACAGTCTCCATTTTACTTTTATTACTTTTACAATGGCATTTAGAAGTATTGTTTTAAAGATCTTTGTTATGATTTGATCCTTACTTTATTTTTTTCCATTTTATCCTGATTGTTTCACACATATTTAGCAAACAAATGCCTCATATTCTAGGTGTGTGTGATTTGCCTGCTACTAATATTTATGATATGTTTAATCACTATTTTTGTTGTGTTCAGATTTTTGGTCATCCTAATCACATGTGATACGGATGCTGCTGCTTCTCTGAATGACCAAAGCATTTGAAAACATGACATTTGAATCTCACACTAGTCAGCCAAATCTTGGAATAATTAATAGGAGTCACTAGAACCCAAGTGACCAGTATCACTTATTGTCACCCAAAGCTTAGCATCCATCAACAGATTATAAGGAATTGATATTCCTCCTGAATATCAGTTTCCAAATGCCTACTGGTGAGCTCATATGTCCTTTTCTTAAATGAAATCAGTAAGATTTTACTACTTGATGTCCTATAAGCATTCAGCAATATTTGTTACTCTATTACAACATGATCAAAAAAGATCTGTGTGTTGACAAGGTAAATGGTTATGTTTTATTCCTGGTAAAACTACAGAAATAAACAATCAAAAAAAAAAAAAACCAAAAATGAAACAAACAACAACAACAAATGACACAGACACACAAAACCCAACAACAACAACAACCCAACAATAAAACCCCAAGATACATTACAAAATAAATGTATAGCCACAGGAGAGATTGTCTTAAAAAAAAATGGAAATTATTCTGAGAATGACCATATGAGATCCCATATTAATTCTTTCCAAACATCTCTCAGATACTGCTTTGTTTATATGTCAGAAAGGCTTTGAAAATTCAATCAGGAATAGAAGAAAGGGAAACAAAGGACCAAAACTGTGTTCTTTTGTTCTTAAATGTCTTTGCTACCTATGACTAAAGACTCTGCAAACATGGCATAATCGATTTGGGGCATGAACACAGCGTGCCTCCCCATCTTGAAATACTGTGACTGAAAAAAAAGGCTTCTGAAAACAGACTTGATTTGCTGGGGACTAAGATTTGCTGCACAAATGAAGCTTCAAGCTGCAATTTGCCTTTTACCTAAGCCGGCAAGACAAGAGATATTTAGGAAGAACATCTGGCTGCAGAGTTCGTTTTTATTCTTTATGTACTTGTCAGTATAAAGAAAAAGGAGAATGACTGAGAGCATGTGAGTGCAGCTACATCACACACTAAACTTGGGAGGATATTTAGGTTTTCCTAAAAGAGTCTTGATTTCCATAATAGAAGGACTTTTGTAGGAAAATGCACTTTTAATGTACGCATTAAGCTCATCGCAGTTCCATGATAAAAACACACAAGCTGTCAAAAAAAGAGTTGAAAGCAATTCCTTAAAATGAAAATGATCAGACTAACAAAATAAATTAAAAAAAATCTGCATTAGAAGGAGACAACACAGCCTTAAAAAGACCTAACTCTTGTGTCTTTCTTCAGTGTCAAGCAAGGTGGTGGTGTAAGGACCCATATATCTGATGTCCTGGGTGTACAATATCTACCTCAACTAGGTCTCAGTTTCAGTTAGGTCACTATGTGATCTGTCTGTGATTTAACACTAGCTACAGCAGCATGGGAGTAGCAGAATGTGTCAAATAAGAGGACAAGATCAATGAGCCATGCTGGAAAGAACTGCAGCAGCTGTTCCTTGGCCCAAGGGCATTATTTATTTTTAAATGTAAATCCTATAGTTGAGATAGGATGTAGCATAACTTTGATTTTTCCATTCTGTGGTAGGACACTGATGTAGGGTAGAGTCATCAATGTACAGAAATTCACCATGTCCTATCTCAGCCTCCTCGCAGGAGGATGGATTTCTTCCTATTCTTGGCACAATCTCAAACACAGGGAAGTTTCCTGAGCCACAGACCCACAGGGTCATCACACAATTAGGCAGGTAAAGAATTTGCCAGAGGAAAACAAAACAGTAAGATGGGCATGAAATGCAGCCATTTGATTCTGAGCACAGAAGAGAGATTTCAGTTCATCTATTGTACTCTCTCTGGAATAGATGCCACATGAAGATGGACTTGCCACATTTTAGAGGGTCTCTCACATTAATTTGAAAGCTTGTTGCTAGGTTCTACTAAGAATTGAGAGGAGGGGTTATGATTATTAAAGAGTGACTCATCTGCTCAGTGATGATAAAAAATTCCCAGTGTTCAGTGCTAAGGAAAAATAAATAAATAGCATTCTCATTCTCTTCACCAGTTCAGGGATGTAGAAGAAAGATGGAGAAAACAGAAACAAATGCACAAAGGGCTTGAATAAATTTTTCCACATTCACCAACAGGTTAGACATAACAAATAAACTACCCCACAGTGGCTCAAGGAGGGATCAGCTACATACAGCTGCATACATAAACCCTTTTTAGCTTATCCCAGCATTTTGGCTCAGCAGCAAGAAGGGTCATACAAATATCTAAAGAGACAGAGACATCATTTTAGCTGTACTACTGCTGATTCTCCTTTCTCTCTTCCCTCGCATCCTAACAAAATACTTCCAGTCTTTCTCCAAACGTGACCCTCTATGCCTTCAGTACATTTGTTCTCATAAATATTCATCAGACTGCTCTCTAACTCCTCTGCTCTCTCTGCCAGTAAGGCCAGCTGTCTACAGTTGCCATGAAACTGCTGTCACCCACCTATGGGTCTGAAGGAAAATGCCATTTACAGAGGCACCTGAAATTTCTCCTCCCATCAGCTGAAGGGCCACTGGGTCCAGTCAGGGTAGGGTGCTGGGACAGCACGAACAGGTGAAAGCTCACCTTCTGTGAGGCTCCCGGCCACACCGGATAGTTGTGAAGACTCTCAACAACCTTCCCCCTCGCCTCTAGAAGATATCGCTATCAAAATGCATCTAGGGAGCTGTGAACAGAAGATGTAGCTGTGGTGATAGACGAAGGTCACATTGTCCTTGCAAAGTGGGTGCGAACTGAAGCATTCATGGTTTGGTCTGCTACTTGGTTATGTGAAACAGGATTAGAAAATAGTTCACATACTTCATGGTGGTATTTTTCAAGCAAATTGAGATTTTTTTCAGTGATAACAGAAAGATATTTTTATTATAGGTAGCCTGCAAAAAAAAGCTTGGTCTTCTCCTCCATGAGAGTTTCTGGGACCTAACATGTTTTTCTACTGAACATTTCCAGGAGATAAGTTATCTGACCTGACTACAGGGAAAAAGTGCAGTCAATAATTTGGAGAGCAAGGATTTTATACCCTTATTTAAAAAACAATATACAGTAAATATCTGCCAGCAACAGTGATAACATTCATTTACACAGGTGATAACTCATACAAAATGTGAACTAGCCATCAGTTTAGAGAACCACAAAACCGATCTCCATCCAGATAGGTTATGTTCTATCAATACAGTTTAGCTTTTTTCTTTTTCAGATTAGTATACTTGTTGCACATACAAACCATACAGAGCTTTCTGAGTATCACATGTGTTTACCTAGTCACAGGAATATTCACAAAAGGAAGGAGATGAAATGACTACTGAAATTATTTGGAAGGATTTGTTTTTTGTTATCTCTCTGAGGAGCCAGACATTTGTTGCTGGCTGCTTTCAAAGCAGATGAGGACACTGAGCAAGCCACAACAAGCTTTTTTTTTTTTCCTCTCAACTTTTCAACTTTTCCTTTTGCCATTTGACTGCTCATCATTTTAATTCCGTACTGAAAGGGCAAATACATTTTTTTAAGGTGGGTAACACAGGGATCTGATATAAATTCTGGTACAATCAGCTTTTCCTCTCTAGCACATACATAGGTGCTGCACTTTCAGTGGTATCACAACCCACCCATCCTGCCACTGCAACAGAAGATGCAACATGTTTAAGACAACCTTTTTTCCTTTCCCATTACTGATTTTTTATCTTGAGGCTGTAACAAGAGGAGGATTACTCATTCTGACTGACATGTATACTGAGGTTTTTCTAAGGAGCTTAGACATGATGAGAGAATGGCTAAGGACTCTATGCACCTGGTGTCATTTTGAGCTCCCTTGCTTCTCAGCCTGCCAAAGCAAATTGCAACTCTAAGGGCAGGAGAAGAAAAATTCCGTACTTCCTCACCAATATGTGTGTTTCCTCCAATGTTATACATGTGGCTTGATCATATTGACGTCTCCCAAAGTCTGTCCTCCCAACTAACTCAACTCAAACTCCACAGTTGTAACTGGACAGTTGCAGCAATTTGTCTCAATCCTGTACATAAAGACTTATGCTCAGCCCTGACCAACCTCCTCTGGCTTCAAGGAAAGAGTCACACAGACAATTTTCTGCAGTGCCACACACGTTTTCCAGGGATGTTCAACACAACATTAAGTCTATTAAAATAGACATGGTGATTTCAACTGTCATGTACTTTCTGTCAATTTTATCCTTAATCCAGTTTTCTGTTCTGCTCAGAACCTATGCTGGTATGGACTGGGATGAAACAGTCCTATCTCTCTCATTCTGACCAACCAGGTTTGGGACTCTGGATTTACTGCTATTCCAGGGTCCTCTCCTTATCTCACCTCTTTCTATAACATCACAATGATAGCAGATCTCCCAGAGGATTAAAGACCTGTTCCTTCCTGAGGAGTGATTAGTAGAAGAGTCCTAAATGCTCCATTGTACCCCTCATACTATGGCTGCAGCCATCCTTTCTTGTCTACTCTTATTGAGCTGTCATATCCTCTAAGCTCATAGGTTTTCCATAGCTGGAAGAATGATTTCGAGAGCAGACACTCAAGGGCCTTCATATCTCACAGCACTTGTTGGCAAGATGCTCCTGGAATAATCCCATTTGGCCAAGTAAACTTACTTCCAGGCAGGGCTTGGCACAAAAAAGTTTTATGGTCCCATGAATTGGAAATAAAGTGCTTACTATTTCCTTTGCTGAAACTGAGACAGAAACTATGCAAGCCTTCTAATGAGCTAGAAATGTTTAGTTCCAGCTCAACTGACACATTTGCTTGTCATTTAGCAAAATGAGATTTGAGCATGGCCTCTTTTATGATCAAGTTTCATATGAATTATTTTTTGGTTTCATACAAAATGCACATATTGGAAAGAAATAATAAAATTCATCTTCCAGAAAAAAAGTAAAATGGGGTGTTCTAACAATTTTCTCCCTACAGGTTTTTCAGTCAGGAAATTAATAAAACTGACCACTACCTAATCACATTTCACTCCAATACATCTACATTTTTCTTAAGAAAAAAACAAACAACATTTGTCACTGAAAGAATCCCACATACCTCTACCTTCTATGTAGGTCATCAGGGATTCTGCATAAGACCAGATCCTGATAGCACATATCTTCTTTTTCTCCCATGTTTTCAAATCAGCATATTTTTTTTAACTGAAAAGATGTTTTATTACTTTTGCTGCAACTGCTCATTTCATATGTTGAAGTTGGCATCCTGGATTTGTTGCAAATGTTTTCCCATGAATCTAAGAATGCCAGAGACCCAGACCATGGCAGGACAGAGTAAATGACAAGAAAAGAAAAAAATCTGAAACACTATCATGCAAATTTTCTAAAGTGTGGAGACAACCACTGCCCTTAGGGAAGCAGAAATATTTCTAGATTATGTACCCTTTTCCTAGTTTTCCCTGTGGCATCACTATGTGCCTTTTAATGACATGCTTACATCTGTTCATTTCATGCCAAAGTTTGGCACTCTCCCATGCAGAAGGTAATTTGAGTTCCTAGAAGCAAAAGTACCATTTAGGAGCTTCCCTCCCTCCTGTGCATCATGGATGAAGGTGGGCTGGGCAGAAGGTGACAGCTGGCCCTTCACTGAAGGGGTGCATCACACTGGGAGATTTGTTGATTTTGTTATTATTCCAATGCATTCGAATGAAACCTTGCCTTTTGTCACAAGTTTCAGCTGACTGAAAGCTGTCCGGTGCCCTGTGAGCACACACAGCCTCTGAACATTGATAGAGTAAATCCCAGCATCTTGGTGAGATCATCAGTCACAATTGAAAACTACATGATTAAGACAAAGAGGATACATAAGGGATAAAGCAATGACCCATTTGGTGTTGGTCAATGGATTCCACGGTGATCAAAACTGGCTTGAAGGAGCCACAGATGTCTTCTTTCTGCTTTTCATAAGTAGCGTTATTGCTTTTCAGTCCAGTACCTAGAGGACAGTCACTGTCTCCACAACAACAAACACATGACAACACACTACAATGAACCCAAAGCAAGCAAGACTGAGCACTTAGGCCAGAAAGAAGACTGAGTGCAAACTTGGAACAAACTACACTTTTTGTCCCACAGGTGATCTTTGTAGGTCAAGGCTGAAATGTATTATCAATGCAAAAAGGGTTTTGGGGGTGAACAGGCACTGTCATTACCTCTTCCTTTCCTTCCTTTTATGTGAATAACAAATGCAGCCTTGGGAGTTGTCAGTCTACAACTCCTCTTCAGGGAGATAAATTTCACATGAAATATAGTCCTGCCTATTACCTGTTAAACCTTGATAATTATGAATCAGCTTTTCATATTGTACATGGTTTCCCCCCACCTTCATTGCAAGAGAAAAA
The DNA here is from genome assembly GCF_964273445.1 of Streptopelia decaocto. Lineage (NCBI taxonomy): Eukaryota > Metazoa > Chordata > Aves > Columbiformes > Columbidae > Streptopelia > Streptopelia decaocto. Next base: position 31,488,335 of record NC_138656.1, on the reverse strand, counting down.
AACTAGAAAGGCATCAGCTGGGACTAACACCATTATATCACAAGGTTCAGTCAGTGGCCAGAGAGTCCTTGGCAAAGAGAGAGAACAGGAGCTCTTTGCCATGGATTGCCAGGGAGCTATCAGCTCAGGCCCACCTGAGCAGCAGGCAAATCAGAGGCTGTGGGGAAAGGCTACACGTGTTGTTGGGAAAAAATATTAGTTACATTCCAAATGTAAATTTAAAGAAGAAGTGCTAATGCTGTGAAGAGCAGCGTGGGGCAGGGAGTGCAGCAGAAAGGGTGGCTCTCAGGATGGATGACACTTCTCATCCTGCATGGTGCCCTAGGAGCTGCTTCCTTGCCTGCCTGCCAGTGCCCTGCACAACCAGATACGAGGGGACACTAGGGCCAAAGTCACCCTAAAGAAAATAGAGCTGTTCTGGGGAGCATACAGACACTATCTCCAATTCTAGAGGCTATACAGATTTTTGCTGGTATTGATAGGTTAAAAAGGCTTGGTTGAACATGATGACTTTTTTCTTCTGGTCTCCTAGCATTGTTGTTTATTTTTTATTGCATCCCCTCTCTCCCTGAGAATTGGCAGCAGTTTCAGGGAAGGTCTGAAGCTCTGTTTTACGCTGCTGCGACAACACAGCTCTGAGCAAAGCGCATACAAAAAGCACTCTGTTGTGCTCAAGTGGCGATTTGGAGGCAATGCAAACTAACCACCGAACCAGGGCAAGCTGTAAACAAGGAAACTGTAACCAGGCTGAAACACAGCAAGAGTAAAAGTAGTCATTTGTCTGTCTTCCTTCTCACCCCAAGCTCAAATTTGCCTTCTCTGTACACAGCAAGATCCAACAGAATATTGATACCCTGCTTGGCAATGTTTCCTCTTTCCCGGAGAAACAGAAAATACCAGTGACAATTGTGTGGCATCTGCTGGACTTAACCTGGGTGAGCGTTGTATGATAAAGTTGAGAGGTATCCATTTAATTAACTGTGACTTTATAAAATTAGGTGACGCTTACTATTTTCCTTTCAAAGCCTGTCTCTTCAGAAGAGTTATTCTGTGTTATTAAATTCAAATATGGGGTAGGTGAAATAAACCATACTCTTAATATCTCCATGGTACTGCCCCAAAAATACTAGAGCAGCCTCAGCAAAGAATGATTCTTGCTTTAAATCAATGCTATTTGTCTTTTTTTGGGTAGGAAAGAGTTACACAGTTTAAGAACCCTTCCTTGCATACATTACCACAGCTGACCACTTTATATTTCCAGTTTACTAATTCAGTATACTGGGACTTGTTGACTTAATCACTGGATTCCACTCTTCCCTTTAGTTTCTTTCTTATTTTATTCAGTCATACGCTTGTTTTGTGATGCAAAAGCGTACATGTATCCATGCAAGTCAGGGAGAAACTCAGTTTCCATTTTGCTACATCTTGTCCTGTGCTGCCATTTAGAAGCTTCCCCCTACCCAAATTCTCATTACATTTAGTCTTGCAGAGAGCATATATGTTTGATGCCATCAGACAGACATAGCATATACCTGCTTGTGTACCCCATCCCCCACATACTGAACTTGCCAATTCTGGTTGTCCATCATTAGTGGCACCACTCTATCAAGAATACCAACCTCTGTGACGGTAGACACTGAATTGGGTGCCCACTGCCCCTCCACACCTCTCACTCCTTTCCCTTCTCTAGCTGTTCCTGTGCCTTCTGTTTCTTCACATGGCATTTGCCAGGGTCCCCACTCTTTTACTGTGTGTTTTTGTATACGGCAGAGTTGATCTGTCCAGCAAAGTTTTTTCTTAGCTTTGTAGGATTTTCTAATTCCTCCAGAAAGCTGGCATCACTTTCACAGCTTTACTCTGTTGCTCAGTTTTATCTGTATTAGAAACCAAATTACTATCCTTTATTTCAAATCTCTTTCCATCACTATTTCAAAACTGCCATGCAAAAAATCCTTATTGTTGCTTAAAAATAAATTATTTTTCAGTTGCCTCTTCATACTGAGAGATGCAGAAATCAAACTGAGAATCATTTCTCTACATGAATAAGCTTATCTAGGCTAGCATAAAAAGGAAGATGAAGCTATACATTTCTCCAGTGCTTTTAAAATACACGACAGATTTTTTTCATCAGAAATAACTGTACATAAATGTTTGGTGTAGATATCTATATGTAGTTTACGTTATAGCTATATAGTTTATATATACACAAGAAAAAAAAAAAAAAACCTAGCACTTACCTTTAAGAAGTAACATTTATCCCAGGTTCAATAAAATAGGCTCAGACAGGCACTTAGACCTTCTTTCTATGCCATGCATCTTTTTTCAAAAGAAGATCTAGTCGGAAAAATCCTGGTTGATGTCTAGCAAGCCAAAATGCAGGCTAGATTGTTTGGCAGATGCAGCCTGATTCAATAAAGTCCAACTGTGTGAATCCCTGAGACTCCTTTTTCAGTAATATCCAGAGCACAAAAAAGAGAAAGGAGGAAAGAAAAAAAAAAAAAAAAAGGAAAAAAAAAAGAGGAAAAAAATTAATAACTTGTTCTTTTCTTGTTTGGCTTTAAAAACCCAGTCTTAGAGAACTAAGCAGCCTGCAGGCTTTTCAAGCGTTCTGATCCTAGAGCATCCCAAGGTAACACATGCATTTTGGTACTGCAAGTCTTCAAGTTCATACTCACAAGTCCAGCTTCTGCGTATGTGTATGTGTGTGTGTTGGGGAGGGGGGATTGATTTGTATCATGAGGGGGAGAAGAGAGACAGGGAGATACACACACACGCAGAGATGGAAAAAGGAAAAACAGCAAACTGGAGTGATCTCACAAAGTGCTCTAGATGGCAGAGGCTGCACGGCTTGTAAGACAAGCAATGTGCACACACCAAAAAAAAAAAAAAAAGAGGGAGAGGGAGAGAAAAAGCCAGGAGAACTAGCAGGCAGCTTCAGGAATTTCTTCTTACCTCTTCTGACGATTCAACACGCAGCAAGTGTTCCGTGCTGCATAGGAATCCGCGCAGGCATGACTCAGTCAGATTCCTCACTTCTGAAATAAACAAATATGTAGTGTAGGAAAGAGAAGAAAAACAGCAACCAGAGGAAAGAAGCATATAAAAATAAGCTGTTAAACAAGAGTGTTGGGGAGGAGGCTTAAGTGGGTGGGAGGCATATAGTTGGTACGGAAAGAGGCATCCAAACTCCTGGTCCTAATACAGATTGGCTCTGTAATTATGTAGCAAAGCACTGCCTTCTAAGCCATTGCGTAATAATAGAAACCTAAGCTGTGTAGACACAGCCTGACACGCTAAATCCTCAGGAGCTACACTCAACACTTGTCAGTGGAAAGCGTGTCAGTTCTCTGGGGGCGGAGGAAGCTGAGGGTAAAGGGAAAGAGAGCAAAATTTTGCTGCAAAATGCAAGAGTTGCAGCTGCAAAAAGCTCTCAGGTGGTGTCAATGCCTGAAATGTTCTAGTGGAAGTCATGTGTATTTGTATCTATATAGGGAGAGACAGATAAATACAATAACACTGACAGCTCTGTTCCTGCTATTCAATACTAGCAGAGTTTTCCCTTGCTGTATTTTAGTAACTTAAATGATGAAAAGCAAAAACAAATGTTTTCTGTGTTAAATATTATTTCTAATGCTGGTGGCAAGTTCTCATTTTGCACTGAACAGTGTTAAAAGGTTTAAATAAAACCTGAATTAACGTAAAACACTCAGGATGATTGATCAGCCTTTCCTATTTACTGTCAGATTCCTCTCTCCAGCCCTCGAGACACAAATACACACATTTTCTTCTGCCTCCCTTGGTTGAAGAAGCTCCTAGACAGAGCCAGGAAAAAGATTAGCACTGACTGAATAGGAGTAGGCAAAAACTCAACGCATACAAACTACCACACACCAGTATCAGTACACCAACAGAAAGAACAGTTTATAATGCACATGGAAGGAATCAAAACCAAAGAAAAATCTGTAATTTTACAGTGGGAATTTACCTGGAAATTGTGGCCTTGGCTCACACCTATGGTCCATCTACTCCAGTATCCTGTCTCTGAACAGTGATCCATACAACACACCTCCAAGGAATCTGAATTGATTTGTGCAGCTAGGGCTAGATAGCTAGGGCTAACCTGTTCATGGCAAAGCTTCGTCTTAATCCCTGTTCTTTAAAGATTAGTTGATGCACTGAAGCATGTACAGGGGAAACAGTCTGCCTCTGCACATACAGATTAAACATGTAAGGTCTGATTCTGAAGTCCTTTGTAGCTGGTGTAAAGTACACCTCTTTTTAGACTTCCCTTTCCCGCGGGGCGGGAAAGATACAAATTCAGAAAGAGCTGTAGTATATCAGTCTGGAGAGTAAGAAGTATATTTTTATATAGCCTAATCTAGCCTAGTTGCTCCCCTCATTTTCTTCTTACTGCTGGTGGAAACAACAGTTATATTTCAAGAAGCCATGCAGTGTACATAGGAGAACTAGGTCATTCAGCTGATATGTAGGTATCAAATTTGGCATCTGGGAAGCCCAACCAGACTGAACTGAAAACTTTAAAGACATTTCTGATATTGACAGCACAGAACACCACATACTCTTTTTGGAGGGGTTCATGAAAAAGATTCTGCTGCAAACTTCAGATCCCTTTCTGTTATCAGTCTTATTCCTTTGATATATGACTGTTGTGCTCCCAGGTGACTCTTTGTACCCCTAAGGTGAAGATTGCAGTTGTCCTGCATGAGGGAGTTACACTGTGGTAAAACAGGGGAGGGAGAACTTGTGGACAAAGAAATTGCTTATTTCACTGCATATCCAGGTCTGCTCATCTTCATATGGAACAGTACTGAAGTGCTATTCTTGAGAAGACCAAGAGTTACAACAGTTGGTAGCCTTACTGGGCACTGAAATAAATGGCCTTGTCAAAGAAAAAGTTGAGAAGCTAGAAACTGCCAAACTAGACAATAAGAACCTTAGAAAATTGCTTCATTTTCTAGATGACTAAAACATGAATTTAGGCAGCTAACTTTTAAATATAGCTCCTGGGAATCCTGGGCAAGGCGTGTTGGCTAGAAAATCAAATCGAAACTCTCATCATATCAGTGCCTTATAAAATAAATGTCAGTGCATTGTAGACAGAGCAGACATCTCTTAATGACATCAGGAATTAATAATAGACTCTAGGACTAGTGTTTCAGAGTCTGATTTGAAAGCAAAGTATTGCTTGCAATGTCAGAAATCAATTAATTCCACCAATGCACTCAAAAAATTTTCTGAAAATCTTTTACCAGCTATAGTTGTGACAGTGTCAATTCCCAAGGAAAAATCAAAGGTGATACAATGCTGGCAAAAAGTCACACAAAAAGGATTTTCATGAAGCTGTGTTGTGGTGAGTTCCTACTATGCTAGGTCAGTGTGCTTTCTAGCTTTCCTTGATGCCTCCAGAGAGTTCTCTGGGATTTGGCCCATAGCCTCTCCTTAACCATCCCTGATATATACTGCTTCTCTCCTAAGTAGGTTCTAAGTAAATCAACCTTTTAGTAATATTTCTTGATCATTTTAGGAGGGAGAGAGCTACCACTTCTCTTCCTCTCTTTCTCCCAATCCTCCACTCATGCTAATCCTGTCTCAGTTCATACTGAGCCAACATAGTTGCTAAAGCTACATCTGCTCTCATTTCCACCTCCAGGGACATTCCATTACCACCCAAAGAGCCACAAGAGACATCTTACTATGCCTAGATAGTGTTCATCTTATGGGTCCATGACACCTTCTGGAAAGAACTGTCAAGGTTCAATATCCATTCCTGACTTAGATATATAAAATATATGAGAGACCACGACAACAAATGACTAACTGCATGCTCACTGAACCTTTAAAAATGCTGAATTGCTGAGCAGCAGAATCTTTCAGTGATGCAAAAATTCCAGTGCCTCAACAGAGTGCATAATTTCTATAGGAAGAGATTTCATAAAGCCTTACAATCACATTCATACATGTCCCCTTATACAGTGGCAACCACCCAAAAAACTTAGTTTGGCACAGAAAATTTGTAATACGGAAGCTTTCCATTGACGTACAGTGCCAAGAACAATACCCAAACCCAAGGAAATTTTGAAGTAGGGTAGCAGTGCAAGACAAAAAAATTGGGATGCTTTTGCAATCTCCAGGACAACTTTACCTGCCACAAACATCATTCTTCTTTCCAAGTCTAGCAGACAAAATACTGAAGTCTTTGGCTGACTGACAATACAATTTAGCATGTACACATAGACACTGGCAATTCCCATTTCCTGCCCATTCCCTTTTAAACTGAAGTGGCCAGCACTGGTTTACATGACTGTTTAATCAATGGCTGCCAATCAATTCAAGTGATTGAGGGAGAGTTTAAAAAACATTTGGTTTCTGGCCTTACTGATGAAAACAGTTACCAGGAACTGAACCCACCAGCTTTCAAGCATCAGAGATTTGGGGCAAAATCGTATATTTTTGGGTGTTGTTCAGCTGAGCTTTTTACAGATCCTTGAATGGCAGTTTACAGATGTATATGGCAGTACAAAATATCCTTCTCACATCCTCCACCCACACATCCCTCTGCTTTTAAAAGCAGCTCCAGCCAAGAGACAAACAGAATGTTTGTTTTTGGTTTCTTGCATCTTATCATGGGGAAATCCTATTCTTGAATTTCTAGTCCCAGAGATCCAACAAAGAGCAGGCATTGTTTCACAGTGCAGTGGAAGAAAAAGAATCCTTGAGGCTGCTGGTGAGACAAAGGCAGCACTGAAACTCGCTTTTGCAATGCACTATTACAAAAAGCATACACCAGTATTGCATAGGAAATATGAAGATGAACTTCTTTAAAATGCTTCAACAACTCCTCAACAATCATTCATTGTCCATCTTGTGGCTGAATGCGGAAGGGTTTCCAAATACCAAGAAACAGCTGCTTTAGGTCATGGAATCAATTATGCATTCATAATGTACTTCATTCTAAACATTCATTTCAGCTGGAATAACCAGGATATTTATGCTAACCTTAAGAGGATCCAGGGTAACTTTGTAGATGCTCTGAAAGAAGATCAGCATTATGTTTTTATCCCAGGGTTATTATTCTTTCCAGGTTCTCCCTTTACAAGCAAGGAAATCCTTGTACTTCTATTTTGCATAATCACATGTCCAGCTAAGTGAGTGAAATTTAATGCCCTTTGATGGATAGGTTAAGACCAGAAGGGATCATTATGACCATCTCATTTGACCTTCTGCATAACCTCAGTTATAGAATTCCTCTCTGTGGTTCCTGCTTCTATTTTCATACTACTGATACAGAAAATCTATTTTATAGAGACAGTCTCTTGATTTAAAGATTTCAAGTGGTGGAGGATTCATTCCCCACTCTCTATATAAGTTCATGCAATTTTTAATTGCTGTCATTATGAAAAAAGTCCACATGTCATTTTGTTAGTCAGAAGATTCTGGTATGTTATCAAAAGCCCAAAGTGATAATTATGAATTATAGCTAGGTATCTCCTGATCAGAAAATGCAAAATGAGGAATAGCAGAAATTTCTCCTAGATAAGTGGATTTTTTCCAGTGGGGGCTAAAGACTGCTATTTGAGACCAGTGCAATCTATTTACTCAACAAACAAACAAACTTCTTGTTTAATGACCATCTGTTTCAGCACAGTGTTCAGCAGAATAAAGAGACTGCTTTGGCAACGTTTTCCCAGTTTTTGTAATTTGATGAAAAATACAGCATCCACTTCCAGAGTACACCTGGAGGCAGCAGGGCTCTGCTGCCTGCCCATCAGGAAGCAGGACCTCATCCTGGTGGGCTTGCAACATCTGGCTTTGATTTTTTCTGTGTGCAGAACATTCCCAGCCACCACCAAAATCCAGCAGGGCATCAGATGCTTTGTGTGCAGTCAGTACAATAAAGACGTAGTGCAAGAGGAGTGTAGATAAGAGTCTTTATTTTATATTTTGACCCTTGTCACACAGGATAAGGGATACTAACATTTTTTCACTATTAAAAGAGGATATGTGGACTTGTTACATGCCAGGGGCTCCCTTTTTTGAGAGGATGCTGTTAGGCTGCAGACCTCTGTTGCAATTCCACGTGCAACAGGAGCAATATAAAGGAAGTCAGGCTCTTCACTGCCCTGGCTGGGGTTTGTTGCAGCTACTCCCCTACCAATCCCACATTTGCGCCAGCTGAACTGTTTGTCTGGATACACTGTAATGAGTCTGTTATATTATATGGATCTTGGTTTGCTTTCTAATTATCATCTAAATAACTGTTCAAAGAGATAGAAGTTTGGTTGAATTTTTTTTTACCCTTTAAGGAGATGGGAACTGTGAGAGATTGGGGACAGGCAACCCTTAGACAGGATTTGTCAACCAGGGATAATGTGAAGCCAGTCACACACTAATCATGTGAGAAGACAGGTACTTTAGCATACAATGGACAAGAGCTCATATCTAGGACAAGGTCAACTCCTTAAGCTGTTTATGAACCATACAGATGCTTTCAGGTTTGTATGTCTCAGCCATGGAAATGGTTACACAATATTTTTGATGGTTTTTACTGTCCTCTGTTCTCTCAGCTTCCAAAGGGAAGTGACATCTGGGGTGTCCAGGGCATCTTAGCATGTCTTATCTCTGCTGCTATTCTGCTCTGAGACACTGAACAAGACAAGAGTGTATAAGCAATAAGCATACATTGAAGAAAAATATTCTTATGTATTAAAATCTGAGTATCTATTGTAAGACATGTGTGATCCAGATCAATACTGTAGCAATGTAAATGTAAAAACTTTTGGAAGTCAATTTTTGTCATAATTTTGCTTTATAGAGCTTAGAAAATCTTTGCATGAGCTGCTGCTTCTCTTCCTCAGCCTCCTCAACCCCTCATATTTTCAGAGACAACACATGGGAGACAGTCTGTACTTCCTAGAGCATCAGAGTGAATAAAGCTGATTGCGTTTCTGTATTTCCTTATAAAATGTTAAATATTCATAGCTGTGTCAAATCAAATGAGTTTCTTCTGCTGCTGTTCTTTTCAGCTCATTGGGTCCTCTTCAAATAATACCTGTCCTGCTACTATGTGATCTACCTCCAGAGATTTCACCTTTATCTAACATAGTTCAATGCAAGCTCAGTTTCAGATCAGAATAAAGGAAGAATGCAATTTTCAGGACTTGATTACTGATCAACTACTGTGTCTTTGTCACAGTTGTATAATAGGAGAGATGGAAAACGCCTTTGTGGTTACAGACATAAGACAGACATAAAATAAGTCTTGGAAGTTGGTGCACTACAGAGCAAATAAATACTCTCTGGAAGTTAAAAGGAAATTATTCTGAAAGAGCTACAGAAATCTCTAAGAAACCAGACACATAAATGTAAAAAATAGCAATTCTTGCTTTTAGACAGCTGCCCCTTTTTCTGTACATAGGATTGAACATGAGGCCACCAGAGCAGAAGCCTGAAATATTTCCATGTTTCTCTTGTACCTGGAAATCATTGTCTCTGTAACTGGGCATAAAATGGGATATTTAGAACATGCTAACAATTACCATACAGCTGGATGAAAAATTGCAGAGAGAATAAGTGGTTTCACAAGAATTAGGCATCTGAAAATATTCCAGGAAGAGGATACTGGGAGAGCAGGTACAGCTGGGCATTATAGGATGAAATTTAGGCAAGTGAAAAAGCCTTAATAAGTAAGAAAAGGTGAAATTATACAACGTGTACATAAAAACATCGAAATGCACACAAAGTCTGTGGTAGCTGGAGAACTGCCTCAGAGTCTGGGATCCTTCAAGGGCTACAATACTCTACAGATGACCAACTTTGTTCAAAACAGAGTCTTCCACATTACAGGGTTTATAGACTAGATGTAATGTCAGACAGATGAATTAATGTGTGCTGATGAAGAGAACTGGGCATTTTGATCATCATTTAGGTCCGAGCAGCCTCCCTGGCAGCAGGGAGTCCACAGAGCTGTGGGATGGCTGACGACCTGAGACCCCACAGGTGGCCTACTCCAGCCATCCCTGAAATGCTCATTAAATTAATGGATGCTGCATCAGGCCTCTAGTTAAGAGCGCTTCACACAGAGCTTGTCTTTAGACTACATCTGTATCACTATACTTTTTAGTGCCTTAATTTAAATGGAAGTTGCTTCTTCTGTCTAGGCATTGGCTACAGAAGCACTTGCACCTGCTTCAAACATGCCATCAAGCTGATATCATCCTGCTTTACAAAGGGAGGAAAACAAGGGCTGAATGCACCCCAAAGCATCCCTGTCTCTAAATCTCACATCTGCTCCCCTGCTACGGCAGTGTAGGAGAAGATGGTGTTGCAAGAAGGCAAGGATAAACATGTGTTTATTCCTTCCTGCTGCCCAACTGCTATGTAACCCACCATAAAGGTTTAATTCCTGGTCTGCAGTAGAGGAAAAGGGGGAAATAGAGGTACCATCAGGTCTCCCCAGGTTCCTGGGAAAATACAGAAAAGTGGAGCATGAACAGTAACATCACAAAGACTTCTGAGACTTACATGCATATAAGAACAGATAATTGGAGTGAACAAGGGGGAGTCTAGAGCAGAGATGAGGGATCCAAAAGAAGCAGAAGGCATTTTTGGTAGTTTTCTCCCTTTCAGTTATGAACAGTAACTTAAATATGGGCTGATGGCTTTAGCGTTACCAGGCAAGACAAACCATTTCATGGAGCATCAGTGAAATGTGGAAACAATTTTGAGTGCTTTCCCACCATTTTATGCTAGTGTATTAACATGAGTGCCTTCAATCTGAGGTGGATGCTTCTAAACCAATAAACAAGAATTCCCTGCTTCACAGCAGCTAACTAGAGATAATCTTTGCAATTGTAAAAGCTGTGAAACTGAAGTGTTAATTTATTTCGTGCCAAAGGTTTCAAAATAAACTGTCTCTTTAGTTAGAATTTTGTATTTTATAGGATCCAGAGCAATTTCTACTACAAAAATAATAAAAGTGAAAGCCTTCCCTTGGTAATAAAACCATAATGTTTCCTGAATGTCTGATGAGAATGCATTTTGGGAAGCCTGATGTGCAATCAAACACCAAATTATTTCTGTTTTCACATGCTATGTGTAAGTGCTTTTCTCTTATGTATGCAGGAAGAGAGGGGCATTTATATGTATATATGTGTGTTTCAATTTTGGCAGTGCATTCCTTTTGATCAAGCACACCATTGCTTTGAGAGAGCAGAGAAGAAAGAAAATAAAGGCAGACATTAAAGAGCGGAGAGGGAGCACTCAGCGCTGGGATCCAAGATGCAGCCCTCCCCTCCCCAGCATTTGTGTGGGGGATCAGTGGTGGCTCCAGGACCAGTTCCCATCCACTGGCTGCCCAACAGTATGACACACAGGCAAACACCAAAAAGAAGCTGTATCACTCTCAAGCAACCTCTCTGGCTAGGAACAAGGTCTGCTCATTTACACAAGGACCATGGTTCAGTCATAGGTGGCATCCGAAAATGTGTCGCCCAGAGAAGAAACAGTAAGAGCTACACCAAGACTTGGCACAAAACGTGGTCACAGAACATGAAACCCACTATCAGTTTTAAGTGATGAAGATTTCTGCTCCATTCTTGGACTCTTCAGTTATTAAAAACTGGAAATTCAGTTGCTGGTGCAGGCATTTAGCCTTATGCATCCACATTGCATTTGGAGTCTTGCTGAAACATGCCAAGAACAAAGTTACTTGACAGTAAACTGAACACCCTTCTTACTGGATAAAGGGGACATCCATGTGAAGATGATGAATTAGTTGACTAACTGCCACAGCTGCCAGTAACGGCTAGACACCAAACCTGTTAAGGCCAGCCAAACCTGTTAAGGCCAGGCAAAAGACCCACTGAGCACTCATCTGCATTGTTAGGCATGCAAATGTCCATGGAAATTTGGTCTGAGTTGTCAAGCCATTGACACTTCATGGGTCAAAGCCCTTCAAATCACACAAATATACTGCACCTTCCTCAGTGGATTTTGGATCAGACCTTACTGAACACTTAAATCTGGTCATGTACTTGGTTCTTTGAGGTGTGTATTTTTATCATTTAGCCAAATAGGCACATGCACTACTAAGTACGCTTTTTATGTGTCAGGACAGCACTCCTAGTGCAAAGAGCCAACCCACTTACCGCAAATCTTGTTTATCTACCCTCATGCAGAGTATAGTTTCCTCAGGTGCAATACAAGGGTTGAGGCAGTTAACTAAAAGGATAACCCAGCTAGAAACATAAGAAACTTCCCAGAAGAAGAAATAGCTACACTCTCTACCTCTTCCCAGGTTATTAAAAGTGAGTTGGATCTTCTTTTTCTGGTTTCTAGCTTGAAAGAGAGATAGTCCTAATGTAAAATTCAAACCTAAACCTTAACACATTTACCTTTTATTAATCCTGCTGTGAAATTAGTGGTTTAATCAGATTTGTTTTTTAAAACTATGCAAGTAAGACCAAGCCCTGAGGCAAGTAGGAATGAACTTAATATGCAGAGTACCTCAGAGAGTAGTTTTCTTTATGTCCACCCAGAGAGGAGAAACTGATCAGGGGTAAAAATACTTGAGAGTCTTGGGCTGTTCTCAAGCTTAGGCTGTCTGAACCTGAAATTTCACTGAAAATTCAAAATAACCTTATCTTTCTCCTGGAGAGAGTTTCATATTAAAAATAGACCTCCTTTAAAAAGATTGCTTCTGATTTTCATATGAAAGTTATCAGTTTGGTATACAATTTCCAACCATACTACTGTTTTCTCAAGATGTATTAAGTCACAAGCTGTATAAAAGGAAAACTGTAAAAACTAAATCAACTAAATTACATTTCATCGAACTGTGCAATTGCCAACTCTAGTTCAGTGCTATATCTAAAAGGCTAAATCAAGCCTCGAAGTAGCCCTAAAGACAAAGTCCAGATCCCAAGTGTGCTGAAAGTTCATCTCAAATACATGGCAGCTGTGCCATGTTTCCTATTGAGTATTTCCCTTTGCAGACACACAAACTGCTACCCCTGATGGCAGCAAAGAAAGCTAATTGTGCACATTATTTAAGAAAAACAGAGGTGCATGTGTTTATTAATCAGGTTCAGAGCATGAATGAGGGAAGTTCCTTTGGTGGGAAGCAATTAAATTGAAATGGAGGTCAAAGACAACCTGTAGAAGTAGCATGTTTTTAGGTATTGTCAAGCAAATAGGATGAAAAACTTCAAGAAGGCAAATAACCACATAATGATTAAGATTTAAGCTCACCCCTCCTGCTATTAACTCCAGCCACAGCATGAGTTCTTGATCAGCAGTAACATCACCAACATAAGGTTATGAAGGCATTTAAATGTTGACACCTTTTTTATATTCTCTAGACTGACTGGGGTTTCAGTGAACATCTGTGAACAGCAGTAGATTTGAGGAGGCTTCATTTTTCTAGAAAAAATGTATAATATGCATGCAACTTTTAAAAACCTTTAGTGAGTCTTCCCCTATGCTATTCTTGACCAGCTCTATGCACATCACACAATTTCTGCACTGATGACATTATTCAATAAAATTGTTGAAGGTATTTTAAAGAAAAACAGGCATTCTGGAGGCATATAAGATTGAATTTTAATTTACTGTTCATATTGGAGAAGATGGCCCCAAATGGAAGATATATTAAGCTGAAGGCTGGATGTCCAGATTGTAGAGTCACATTGTCAGATTCAGGAGGCTGCTGCAAGTCCAAATTCCCTAAAGAACCTGACACAAGTTCTTTATCAAAGGCAGGAAAGACAACACTGTTCAGCTCACATTCCCTGTTTGAAAGCTGCTGTTGTTTATCACTTTGGTTGTCTAGTGACCACACTTCAATACAGCAGAGATATAAAACCTGGCAGGGTAAATGCAGACAGAGTATGCATGCAGCCTATGTGCCATGCCCCTCTGTGCAGTTTCCTGAAGGGAAAAAAATTTACTTCTAACAGTGCAGTATTTGGAGTTCCCCTGGCTGATGCCCTGATAAATACCCCATAGAGAAACCCTGAATCAAATATGATGAACAGGCAGGCTCTCTCCACCTCCAGCTTCTAGGTATAATCAAATTAAAGTAAGCTCACAATGGCTAAAGTTTGGACCCTTAAACTGAGGTAAAGCACCAGACACAGAAGAACTTATACAATTCTACTACTCAAGCCCCATATCAAGATTAGTCACTAGCCTGAGAGCACGTACATATATGTGTCAAACAGCCCTAAAAAGGACACAAAAAGTGGTAGTAAAGGTTTCATGGTCTACACCATATAGTTTCTTACCTTTATCAAGAAGTGAAGGTTCTGGAAAAAAAAAAAAAAAACAAAACAAAACAAAACAAAAAAAAACACAACTTTGCAGGTGTTCACTGCATGATGAGTCAATTCTCTTCTGCTCATTTTGTGAAATATACTGCACACATACTTGGATGGGGAAGGATAAGGAAGGCCAGGTCAAAAGCACATCCTCTGCCTGTGGAGATGATTATAAGGAGGCTAATAAATCTGGATTTTGTTCACAGGTGTGCACACCTATATCTTTAGAGAGCTGCAGCTGTATCTCGGGTCAGGGTTATAAAAAGAATAGCCATCCATTCTCTAAAGATTAAATTCACCTCTGTGCAGAGAATCAGCACACTGACTCTGTCTTACTTAGGCCTATTCTTGATGGTTTAGCAAATCGATGACCGCATGCTAGCCGTTTGCAAAGGGATACACCATCACACTTGAAAGGTACATCTCCCAGGGAATTTACCAACATGCAATTCTCTCCTGAACAGCTCTGGCTAATTTTATAAAGTAAATTGCAATTATTTTATGTGGTCTATTTGTAGAGGGTCTAGAATTTGTTTGGAAAGTATTCTTCCTCAGGAAAAAAATCTCCAAACGTTTTACTCCTCTTATTTCATTGTTTAAGAAGCAAAGAATGCTATAGTTAAAGCCTGTTTTCATGACATTTTCTGAGCCTGTAGAATTTAGTAGGATCTAGAGAATACATTTTGTTAGACATTATATTCAATTTTTGTTGTCATTCTCAATATACCTCTATTACATTGATAGAAAAATATGTCTTCTCTTTCTGTATTGCCAAGGACTGTGTAGTAGATGAAATGCATGTTCTATATGTAGAAGTAACGAAGAGAGCTAAACAGAAAAGTTGCTGTTACTGCCAGCCTAACTTCAGGGCAGAGCAAGAAAAAAAATATTCACAGCAAAACACAGCCGACCTTTTCCCTCCTTTGAAGAACAGATGTGTTCTTAATTAACTGTATGTTGCCAGCATCCCACAGAAAGGGCACAGACACTTTTATAACTTATATCAAGGCACGTTCTAAGGTGTTGGCGGTGGCTTTTCTTTGTTTTTTTTGCCTTGCCTTCTTGGATGGAAAAACAGAGTCCCTCTTGGGAAGTGCCACGCTCCCAGAAACACCACTGGGACACAAAGCCCAGGCTGAGCTGCAGAGGGCTCAGGACTGCCCACTGCACATAGAAAAGTCACTAATAATCCTTTCTTCTACCTCTGCAGATTTAATTGGAAAGAACATTTCCAAGCCTCTCCCCAAGTTCCCAAAGGAACAGGTGCCAGTGGGGCTCAGGAACCCTTGTGTCAGGCCTGCTGGCATTAGCAATGAGTCACCTCACCGCACCAGCCAGCAGAGAGCTGGGATTCCACTGCCAAGGGGTGTCCATACTCATGGGTAAAGGCACCAGCACACCCTGAGAGTATGCTGCCATGTGTGGGCCTGCCTACACCGCATTTGGGCAAAGATCAGTGATGAGCACAAACATGACTTCCACAGTCCCCTTTCTTCTCAGAGCCCTGCTTAACCTGGAGCTGGGAAGATTCATGGTAAATTAAAGCCCGCTCAATGGGGTTCTCCCACTTCCATGGGAGAAGAAGAGAGCACGTCTCTGAAAAATGCACTGGTACCATGCAAGCAATTTAGTACGTAATAGTCCACCTAAAACATCAGGTCAAGTGCCTGACAATTTTGGTTTTAATTAATTTTAACAGAGGCAAAGCTGCCCAGGATAAGAGATCAAAAGCTTTGTAAAATTACGTTGTGCAAGTGCTTGGCTCAAGGCATCTGGGTAGCTTTAAAAAGCTGTTCAGTACTGCGACCACCACTGAAAAAGTCCTGAGCTGAATTAAGATAAAGTTCAAGCTTGTTTCCAAGAGCAGCCAAAAATTGACAGTGCCAGAGGTGCTTTAGTGCTCTGCTCTGCATTATATTCCTTCTAGCTTGAAAACACTAGTATTTGCAGTATACAACTTGATGTTTCAAAAAGCAGAGGAAAAGAAAAAACAGTAACCCAATTCCTCACAGTGACCTCGCGTGCCTCTGTTGATACTTCCTATATTGGTAGAGCAGAAAAATCAAAAAGAGGAAAGAGTCATGCAATCTAAGTTACCAAAAAAAAAAAAAAAAAAATCTTAAGAATAAGGAAAATTATCTTAAAGGTAAGGGGAAAGATATCTTAGTGAGAAGGAGCTTTACATATTACTCTTTCATCTTTCCCATCCTATCTTTTCCCTCTCCCTTTTCTCCAACTTAGCCAACTGGTCAATTAAATCCAACATACAGAGACCCTGGAAGTTCAAAGAAACTACAAACATCACAAAAAATGGAAGCTAGGAGGAAGAGCCATTCCTTTTGTCTTTGATGAGAGCAAGATTTGCAGTGCTACCTCAGTAAGAGCAAACTTTATAGATGTCCCATCACAGGAAGGACATTACCCAGTAGTTGCTCCTCTCCAGGTACTCCAGTCAAGCAATTCCCACATATAGCACTACTGTATACAAGGATCTAGTGTGCACAGTACTCAGGGAGCAAGCTATTTTTTTCTGCTTTCTGGAATATGCCTTTGTATTATTTAAAGCTTCTCAGCAGGAAAAACTAATTTATGTATTGCAAAGATGAATGGATAAGCAGACAAAAAACATGTGTTCAAGATGCAGAACCCTAGCCAAAATTAGGTATTTGACCTAAAACACCAGAACTCTGCCTTAGTTTAGATGATGGCAAATCAGGTGTGCTGAAACTTCTTGTACAAGAGCCACAGGACTGCAAAAAGAATAAAGTGAATAGTGTATAAAATACGATTTGATAACCCTAGTATGGAAGCACTGCAGAAAGTAATAATGAATTCATAATGCATTTTTAGCCAACAAATCCATGTTTTTAAACATGTAACTAGAACAAGCGCTAGCTAAAATTTCTGAGAAAAACAGTGTACACCATGAGGACTGATATTCTGAAAAACAGTATTTCTCTGTTTCTTCTCAAAAGTCACATTTGCCTAAATACTGTCCTTTACTTTTGTCATCTGAGCAGCCACTGTCACCTCAAAAGCATTTCAGTACTCTCAGATAGACAGATGAAGCAAGGTGTCAGTGCCACATATGCAGGAGGAGTAGGATTTTCCTTGGAGCAGCAGAGCTAGTACCACTTCACAGAAGACACCAGTTTGATACTATATCACAGGGTGTTCCTCTTCTTGTTTTCCTGTTATTTACGAAGCACACATGAGACCTGTTGATCTGTTTAGATTTCACGCTCAGAAAAACTGAAGTAGCTACACATCTCCTTGAACGAATGGATAATGTTCCCATATAAAGATCCATATAGGAAAAGAAATACACTAAAATAAGGTAGTAAATCAGATGTTAATGACCTAACTTGACATTATCCTAAGACAATGAAACTCCAGTGAATTCAGAGGAAGTGTATTTATTCATGTTGCCACCTGACGTACTACCTGCCTACCTTACAGAGACCTCCTTGTTTTCAGGCACCTGCTCATTTTTAACTCCTCTTCAGAGTTTGACAGAATTCTGTCTCACTTTTATTTCCATGTCTATGTTTTCAAGTCTGGTTGTTTTGTTTTAATATTTTACTTGATTTAATGTTCCTCTAACTGATGGTTACAAAGATGGCATAAAAGCCAACTTCGTGAATAGAATAAAGGAAGGTCAGACACTAACATAAAGGGGGAAGAACAGCGTCAGATATTGACTGTAACTGCAAAAAATTAATGGCTATTTGACAGAAGAGACAAATTGTGATTAAAGCCACTACATTAAAGCTATAGTTTTTTTTTTACACAGAAATCTTTTCAATTGTAGACTAAACAGTTGAATTTACATAAGAGTGTAGGTTACTTGCCAAAAATAAGAGATTTATATATCAGGCTCTGCAGCATAAAATGAAGTATACAATGTAAAGTTCCTTTGCACATGGCAGCAAGAATGGTTTGGAAATAAGGCCCTTACCAGCCTCTATAAATAGCTCCCCTACCCAGAGGCAGATCCTCTGATTCACGTATGTGTGAAGACAAGTAATCAAAATAAGGTGTTGCTCTTTTCCTGAATGTATCAATCACTTTTCTTAATTATCTTGTTCAAGCCTCATGATCTGTGTAATTTACTGCTTTGACAGTTGCTGCTGAACTGAGCAATGCTGTGCTGCTCAAGTACGCTATGGACATGGTTATACCAGACTCTCTATAGTCTCGCTCTATGTCTGTGGGACCTGATTCCCCATTAGACTGTCATTCCCTGAAACATCATCAGATCTTCTTGTAGCTGAAGAGCATTAGTAAATCCTGGGCTTGTGGGGAGAAGAGCAGTGGCACATCTAAAACCAGCAAATAGGCTATGATATTTTCTCAATTCATAAAGATTTATGTCAATAGATAGTAATTCATGTCTTAGGCCATAACTGTAATTTTCTTTGAAGGAAATGGCTTTATTTGTTTGTCCTTGACAGACTTTGAAGTGTAGGATCCATTGCTGATAGGTTGGTTTCTTCTGTAGTACCTAGGCTGTAGGCTGCTTTAAAGGGCAATCAGTCATTTAAGTACCTTGCAGAAGAGAGGGAGGAGGGATGGCAGAGCTCAGCTTCCATGATGACCTTTTGAATATTGCAACCTGTTAATGTTGTGTTCAACTCTTAAGGCTGTGATTCTTCCTAAAGACTTGCACATGAAGTCTGTTCTTGGAGGTGAAATCTAAACAGATCAACAGGTCTCATGTATGCTTCATAAATAACAGGAAAACAAGAAGAGGAACACCCTGTGATATAGTATCAAACTGGTGTCTTCTGTGAAGTGGTACTAGCTCTGCTGCTCCAAGGAAAATCCTACTCCTCCTGCATATGTGGCACTGACACCTTGCTTCATCTGTCTCTCTGAGAGTACATTTACGGGGAGGGCAGGCGTTTTTCTCACGCTGACAATGCAAAACCGCAAAGCACAAAGCACTGGAAGAACAGTTTCCCTACTCTTCAGGTCCATGACCAGTCACTAAATAATGAGAAATCTTTGAAAGGATTAGTTAGTAGAGAATGGTTAAGATAACTAATATACAATTTGATTATAACAAACAAACACACAAACAAACAAACAAACAAAAAAAACAAACCAAAACCAAACAAACACAAAAAAACAAACCACTATGCCAAACCTGTTGTCACTCAGTTCCAGCCATTCTAAATAACTTCTCCAAACACAGAATCTCATAATGGATATTCAAAACTTTTAGGGTAGCCTGTAGTGAGAAAGGTGTACTTCCAAAAAGTTTTGAAATAATCTTCCTCACTAAGGAAATTGTGCCGGGTAAGGAAAAGGTCCAGTGTAATTTACCAGAGTGCATGAGATATGTACTACAGGGTTATTTTGGGGTAGCTCAGATGAAAGCAAGGTGAACCTAAAAAAAATATGGAATGCAGACAATGGCATGAAGTGGCAAAAAAGTTCAACATTAAGAAGAAAAGGAGCTCAAGCAGCTTGAATAAGAAAATAGAACCTAAATGTCCACTAAGAAGGAAAACAATATGTCAGGAGATGAAGTGGGAAAGAAAACTCTATCCACTGCCAGAACACTTTGTATTTCAAGATGAACAGACTATGGTGGGATTTATAAAGAAAAACAAGGTTTTTGCATTCAGAGCATGCCATTGAACATGCAGTTACTGTTCCAAACTCAAACACTTTTAGCCTGTAACTTTTGCATATTAATCTTAGTTATAAAGCTGTGCAGTCTTGACTTACATTCTGTGACATAACACATTGCTTGGCTAAGGCACACATTAAATAAATATGGAATTGCCATGAGTAATAGGCTAGCATTGTCTACGTTCTCACTTCTAACAAGCACATCAGACAATAGCTTTTAAACAGAAATTGAACAGAGTATAGCTATGAAGTTTCCTAAGTAACTTGTTTGTTTGATTCTAGGCAAAACATTTTTAAGGAAAACAATTGTTTTCAATTCCTTTCATATTGGAGAGTTTCAGTTCTTTGGAAGTTCTTTCTAGAATATAATTCACAACAGAATCACCTGGAAGGCTAACCAAAATAATAAAAAAGTGGTAGTGTCATCCAAAGTAATCTCACTAAAGTTTCTCCTCTTTCACTAGAATAATTTTTACACTAGAATAATTTTTACATTTCACTACTACTATCGGACAGCCACCTCTGCATTGAGAAGCAAAAGTGTTCAACATTGCACAGGTTTGCTTTAAAAAACAAAATTTACAAGGATGCACACAGATTTAGTTGAGAAAGGACTATGTATCCCCTATTAGCTCAAGGCAGAATTAAGACAACTGAAAAAAATAATGTTTACCCCTTCTGATTCTTTGCTACACCTGCATTTATTCTACTTATATCAGTCTCTCTTTATAAATAAGCTTTCTAAAAAGAGTATCTGGGACATCAGTAAAAAAAGTATTTCTCTGGTCTCTGATATAAGACTATAAGTCTCTGATATAAGACTACACCACTAAAAAGACAGAAATTACATCTTTACATCAGTATTGGTTTTAATGTAAACCTCTTCAACACTGAGACTGTTTAAAATTTATTTAATTATTTCTTCACAGTTTATCTTTATTTGAAAGTGACTGTATTGTGTCTGAATAGGGATGGACAAGCTGCACGACAAACTGACCCTTGTGGTATTTTTGAATGCCATCATGTTTAATATTCTACTGAAATTTCCATTCTCTACTCACACCTTCTTTTCTGCTGTTTATTTCAAGAATGTCTGCCATCCTTTCCTATTCCATCCTGGATCACACTGGAAGCTAAGAGCAGAGAAAATAAATGTCCCTAAGGGTCCAGAAAATCACTCAGAGATGAGGGATGGTTGCAGGAGGAAGAAAAGAGTACTCTAAAGAGTGAGATGAGATGCTGTGGAGATCTGGACAGTCAGTGGGAAGACAGATGTGCTGAGAAGTACAGGGAATTGATGGAAGGAAGAACTGATGGAATGAAAAGATGCTACAATACTGTAGGATATTTAGAATATTGTGGGAGAAGAACAAAAAAGCTTGTCTTTGCTCACAGGGAGACACCTGATGGTTAAACAGTGTGACATCAGTTATCCAATGGCATTTCATGAAACTTGCAGTGCTTTCCAATCAATATTTCATAATAGAAGTACTGAAAAATACTAAAGTAATTTCCTAATAAGATGGAGTTTTGAAACATTTTTTCCCTGACTATTCCATTTAAGAAATAAGTAATATTCACAGAGAACTCGGGGGTTGTAGACTCATTATATCATCTTGCTACCAGTCTTACTACAATAGGTTTAGACAATATCCTGACTTGTGCTGATCTCTGAGACTGCAAAGAAACAGGATCTGGTCCTTCAGGCTACAAGCAGAGAGGCACAAATATCTTTGCCTCAGACCGTAAGTCATTTGGCAGCTTACAGATAAGATATGCCCTTGGCCATTGGATTATGTGCACCATGTAGGAACATGAGAAAAATTGAATGTCTCAGTTATCTTTACAGATGAACTCAGTAAGGTTGTTTACACTTTTCCACATTGTTCTTCACAGAATTTAAAAAAAAATTACTTGACGATTTGACATTTTGCCCCCAATCAAGGAGAAAACAAATGTTGATGCTAGAATTTCTCCAGGGATGAAAAGCGCTGTCTTCCCAACAGTTCCATTCCACAAATCTCTCTACATGTTATTTGTTCCCATCAAATATGGCCATGGTAGTATTCTCAACAACAGAAGAGGTTCCTAGCTGCACTGTGCCAGGACTGCTTGTAAGTGACATTCAGGAAAGCGGGAAGGACAGTTTGGAGCTTCACTAGAGAGAGGGCACAGAAAGAACAAGGACTGCTTCTCTCCAATATACGAACTCACCTCTTTCATGATGGATTGAGCAGCACAAAACAGATGATCAGAGGGATAGTAAATGACAATGAAAGATTCACAAAGGATGAAAGGTAAGAAGATTAAGCAATGCAATTTTAGAGGAGTCACAAGGTCACCTTGTGAGATTTCATGCACACAATAATTACCAGGAGGAAGTATAAATATTTCTTAGTCTTAGAATCATAAAATAGTTTGGGTTGGAAAGGACGTTTTAAAGGTCATCTAGTCCAATTCTCCTGTAATGAGCAGGGACATTTTCAACTAGATCAGGATGCTCAGAGCCCTGTCCAGCTTGGTCTTGAATTTTTCCAGGGACTGGGCATATACCAGTTTCTCTGGGCAACCTGTTCAAGTGTTTTGGCACTCTCATTGTAAAAAAATTTCTTCCACATGTTTAGCCTGAATCTGCCCTATTTCAGTTTAAAACCATTACCACTTGTCCTATTGCAACAGGCTCTTCTTCCTCCCTGGTACCTCGGCTCTGCTACCATTTCAGGTTTCACCCAACATCTACAGTAACAGCCCAAATTTATTGTGCATATTGTAAAATGAAGTAATAAAGCAGGAATAAAATTATAAGACAAATCTAGTTCTTTATGCTAACTAAGCCTCTAAGACTAGGACTGGCTAATACAGCTATAAACCTGTGTTCACCATGTGTGAACTTCTTCCAACTAAAGAGCATAGGGTACATCCACAGGGATAACTGGGAGTCCTTATAATGACTAATTCCTACATATCTTTTGTTCTTTCCATTCACTTGCCAAATTATAGTCTGAAATCCAAAATTAGGCTCCACACAAAGGGATTTACAAGAGTGAGCTCGCCAATGGAAACTCTGTTGTGAGTGAGGCCCTGACAAAACATGGGAGTTAGTTGCCTAATTGCTAAGCAGGGAAAGGTTCCTTAATCCAATGAGACACTGTAACTTTGAAGTTTATTTAGTAAGCTAGGTTTTCAAGTCATCTCTTTCAGAAACAGGGCATGGGTCCCAAAGCTTTAAAGCATTACATTATTTTAAAGCATTACATTATTTTAAAGCATTTTCTCAAGAGAAGGAATCAATATTCCTCTATTGAATACCCCTCTCAGACTATGTTGCATGCATTAAAAATTTCTCCAGAGCAACCTGGAGATGACAATGTCCTAACCACTCAGCTATGGGCTAACCTAGTAGGGACATTACGCTCCTCCTATGAAATGATTCTATTTTGCATTGGAAAATTGGGTGCACTGAAATAAAGAGTGGCAGAATGGAACCACCGGTTAACCCACTTCCCATGGGAATCCTGAGATCCTGTCTGTGCTGTAGAGACTGTATGTGTAAGTTATCTAATAAATGTCAGGGTGAGGGAGAACTAAAAAAAATAAACAACACAAAATAAGACCCTCAGACTTAGAGGCAATATTGAAATGATCTTTCTTAGCTCACCATTATGTATAGAAGTGCAATTTTCTCACAAGGTCTGGTCCTATAGATGTGCAAGAGACCAGACTGGAAAACTGAACACATGCAGGGTCTGTTGGAGGAAAAAAGTCACAGTAGGTTTTGCTGTGTGTGACATCTATCAAGTTATTCAGGGCATACAAGAATAAAGAGATGTAAGCTGACACGAAAATATTGTAGGAATATGAGAAAGATGCATCCTTTTACAAATACTATATACCTATTAAATTATATTCAGTTAAAGATCCAGCTTAAAACCATTGGCATTTAAGGTTGAATTCTCAGGAATATTATACATTAAGGAGGAACTGCACTGTTGTTGTAGCTGCCAATATGGTAGTGTGAACCACCACCACTCTGTCTCCCAGAACAAGATGAACAGAAGGTCCAGCAGATGTTTGCAAGGTGGAAGAGGCAGGGCAGATCCCAGTTCTCCACTGGTCAGCAGTTCAGTAAGGACTTTGTCTCAAATGTGCAATTTGGGGTAACCTAATAGTTGCTTCAGGGCTAAACCACATCAAGAGTTGAGGTCATAGTTTGCTCCCCATTGGCACCCTACTCCCTCCCCGGACTTACAGCAACCATAACTATGTCACCAGGGAAAGAATGGCACTAACTCCTGCAGGAGTAGGACAAACATATTGTAGGGGTTTATATACAGACACCAGCACCAACCAACAGCTTCCACACAGGTGCCTCTCCAGAATGAGCAATTCAAAACTTGCTAAGTGGTCAGTAGCAACAAGGGCAATGCTTTTATATAGCAACCACAGCAGTTTCCACGAATGGTACACAAAGCAGCACTGAACGGATTGATGCCAGGTCTGTGGTGGACAGACAGCAGAAAACCAAAACCACACTGGGATAGACTGTGGGGTTGGATAAAGCCAGGTAAAGCTAGGCAAAATCTGTAGGATTCCTCAGTGACAGGAGAGAAAGGGGAAGTTAAAGACAAAAGAAAATCAGTCCAGCTCTACTTTGTTTGGAGGATAATATCAGGTATGAAAATTACTGAATGTATGGGAAGGATCTTAAGTTGTGTGGAAAGAAGAAATGGGATGATAAAGTGTTCAAGATGTAGATGGATAAAGACATGACCCATCATTTTCCTTAACTTGATTTCCATGTAAAAACTGCCCAATATTTATTTTGCCTTTTGAATGTTATAATGAAGGTAAGGAACAAGCAGTTGTAAGGACTAAATGAGAGAAAATAAGTAGTTTATCTTTGTAAGCCTATTAGAGCCCCAAGAAAAATAAAAAGGGCTGATGGAAAACACACAGGACACTAAAAGTTAAAAGACCATGTTGAAGAGAAATTTAGAAGTTTTGTAACCAATGGACATGTGATGATCTGGGACAGTCTTCCAGTAAAAATAATAAGAGTAAGAATCCATCAAACTTCAAAATGGAGCCCAGTAGGTTTCTGAAAGAGTTTAAATGTCTTCCTAAGATGCCACACTCATACACACTGCAAACCAAGTGTGCAGAAAATTGCTCCCTCAGTAGTGAGTTCGGAGTTATAAGTTTTTAAGGGTGCCTGTTGAGTAGAGATCTAAACTCTGAAGGTGCCAGAGACAAAGAAGATTCTGTTCTGTCAGAACATTCATAAACCTTTGAGGTGAGGCAGCAATCAGAGGCAACAGACCAGAGAGCAGCACAGAGGTTCCTTAGCTAAAAGAGCCAGAAAAGCGTAAATATACAGCCCAGTATTGATTGAGCAACTTGATTCAGAATCTTTTCATGGAATGCATTTGCTTGCTAATGAACCCTATGGCAACACTTCCTCCCTCCCTCCCTCCCTCCTGTTGCAGCTGTGCTATTACTTATCAAAGAACATGATTAGAAGAAAGCAACAGGGCATGAGCGTTGCACTCAGCGAGGACAGTATGCATTTGGGAAAGAGTTGTCTGGGTAACAACCTTGTTCCCTGAACTATTTTTGCATTTTTACCCATTGTTCAGTACAGGACTTTCCTGCCTCAGATCTTTTATCTCCACACCCCTCATCCATATTCCCATTTTTGCCATAAATCTTCATCAGCTCAGACATTCATATTCTTGCTCCATGAGTGAGAGCAGTTGTGACTACTGTGATGTGTACAATCTTCAGTGTAGTCAAGGTGCTTTAGGTATGGCAGACCAGGCCCCTCACGAACACAGAGGAAAACCTTGTTTCAAGATTTCAAATGGCTTCAGCAAGCAACACATGCTGAGAGATTTAACTTTGTCAAAATAGATGTGGGTCTGAACATGTGAAAGAACAGAATACTTGGCATATTAGAAACCTTAGTCCTACAGACAGCTAGACATTAAACAGTAGTTTTCTGGGTCACACTGCTGATTTTAGATGCCTAAATCTTTTTCTTATTCTGAGTCAATGCTGTTTTCAGAGGTATTTAGGCACTTTTGTTGTGAAGCACATTAGGATGGGTGTTCTAAAGTCACAAAAATTGCTTTGAAATAAATATTTTGAAAAATGTACTAGAAGTACAACTATTAATGTGACCTCTCACCCTCTTCTCCATTATACAGCCTTTCAAATGCCTAGGCAAACATAGAGTCTTTGCAATGTACCTGAAGGACATCTCTTCTTTTCAAGTATGCTACAGTAATCTAATATTAATGTGACAGAGAGACTGCAAGAACAAAGTTGAGATATACGGCAATGTTCACAAAAAGAAAAAAAAAAAAAAAGATGAAGCAACACTTTCTTAGGACATGCTGCTGCATGATTTGCAAGTGAAAAATAATGAAGCACAATGTCCCAGTGGAGGACAGACATCCTCAATCAGGATGGTTACAATCCTCAGTGCCCACCTGTTTCTTCAAAAAGAAAGCCAGCAGCAGCACTCCCCCTGGCACCCGCAGGGTCAGGATCAAACCCATTGCCATCATGACAGCTCTTGTACTATTTTCTTTTTCTTTTTTTCTCTCCAGATGTAAAGCAAGATGGTTCAGGTCTTCCAAATCAGTTCCACATTTCCAGCATTTCTGTGTTTGCCAGGACATTTGGTCTGCACAGTGGTCTGCCCATTCAAACATCTGCTGCAGATCTGTGGCCTGGATCCATCTGTCATTCACTACAGTCCCAGCCTCAAAGATCACAGTCAGGCAAACTCCAGCCAAGCAAAATCATTCATGGGTAGTATCCAATATAATAGGAATCTGCCTCTCCTCATATCATAACATTGATATAAGCCTAGGTGATTTCCTGAAGTAAGTGAAATTACAGTAGTGGCACTCAGCAGGGTAAAAGAGATTAGAAACTAAACTTTCATCACTCTGTACTGTTGTCATCTACTGCTTCCAGGTTAACAGATTTCATTCACAGTAAAATCTGTCCATAGGACATATTTTGAAAAAATCTACATTAGCCAGCTTCATAGTATGTTTTCCTAAAAGCCCAAATGACAGTTTTAATTTCCTCATCTGTTTTTTAAAACTGAGAAAGTTTCTGTTGTAAACTTTGGGGGAGGTGGGGGGGGGGGGAAATGGAAGTAACACTCACAACCATATCAAAGAGACAAATCCATAGTCCTCGGGCCAAAATTCTTACTACAGTCACTGTGACAACTTTGCTGCAGAAAGGAGCTCAGGTTTGTCTTGCATGCACACATGAAGATCATCTGGCTCACTCCTTAAGAGGAAAATTCAGTTACATCATTTTACCTTCAGAGGCAGCCAACAGAAAAAAAAAAAAAAAAGGACATGGAAATTCCAAGGAAAATGTGAGGTGAAATTTTCAAAATAATTAATGATAATAGCATGCTTTCATGACAAGAAGATTTTGTAACTAATTTCAATGAGAGGGGAACCATACCCAGGTTCAAGCCCTTCAAAAATTTCTTCACTATGCAAATGGTCAGATTTGAATACTTATTTACAGAAATGTTTCACTGATTTTCAGCATCACAGGAAGCTGATTTACTATTTCCCTAGAACCAGTTTTTCCTAAGAATGAGACACAATGTGAGTTTTGCTGCTTCTCTGGCACAGGCTCCTTCATCAAGGTACTCCAACACACCCAGGAGGTTGCTGGATTGAGGTCCTTCCTTCAAGTACAAACTTCAAGTAACATTTTATCCTGTGTTTTTGTAGTACCTTATGGACTACTGACAAGCCTTCGCCCAGAGGAACTTGTAGTTTCAAAGACACAGCCAACTGCTAATTAAGTTGAAAAGCACTGCTAACTTGCCACTGCAAGGCTCCTTTGCAGTAGATCTTTGCATGTGCCCATTATGGCTATACAAATGACAAGGAAACACCCCGGTGTTCAGAGCACTCATCAATTAAAAAACAGAGATTAAAACATCAACATTATTACAGAAAAAGGAACTACAGACATTTAGGCCCTTGGGCTCCAAAATGTTTAATTTAAAAAAACAAGACTGTCTCTACAACAATGTTATATTATTGTGTTTATTACCTTCTCTGTCTCTCTAGTAACAACTTCTCCTGTAAACATAGATCTCAGACTACTCACATTACAATGATATAATTTGTAATGCTTAGCCATAGGGTAAGCACAATTTCCTTTATGAATTGCATACTTATGTTCATGCAGTAAATTTTCTTTGAAAGCCTTGCTTAGGTTTTACCAATATACGTGCAGTTCATAGATATTCTGGAAAGATAAGCTAAATTGTCTCAAATAATTAAATCTCTTATTAAAAATTTCTTCTGCAAGTGGAAATAATGATACCTAATGACTATGTAACAGTGGTGGTGCTGGCTTTAGGTGGAAAAAAAATACAGACTACAGACTTGAAAGTATGAGCATGAATCCTGGAAGCACTGTATTCACTGAGGAATCCTACCCCTGCTTATCATGCTTTGATAATTTAAGATTGTCTTAAAAAGCATTTACAATTCAATTAGCATTTGTTTATTTATTCAAAGACAAAAATCCTACATGAACTAACTGAAACTAACCTGATACCATCAACGTGACCAAACACATGACTGACAATAACAGAATAGCTCAGTCCCTTATGAGCCATTTGTTACAATGGGCTCCTGATAGTGAAACCCATGGAAAACATTTTTCTGCCCCCACCGCTCCTGATCTGAAGACACTTAAGCACCAAGAGATAACTCTACCATATAATCTCAAAATGCCAAGCTCCGCCCCTGAGGCCCTATCCTCTGCATTCAACCCCAGATATGGAAAATCTGCATTTCCTTGCATAAGTAGAGTATGTAAGATATGACTGATATTTACAGCGAGAACTGAATATGAAAACTGTAGGCATAGTTTCAATTCAGCATGAAAACAAACACAGGATTTACAGGGTGTTTCAAAAAGATGGACCTGATTTGAAATCACTGCATCTTTGAGATTGGTTTCATCTTTTTTAAATACCCTGTGGAGTGTAGATATAACATATAGCTCATTTTTGTAGTGATCATGTGTACAGAGATCTCTGTAAAACCAGTAACACACAAAACGTATAGTCTGCCATAACAAGATGACAAAAAGTTTCAGGCACAGAATTAAAACGTGATGTGGAAAACAGGAACTGCAGCAAGCAGATCTGATCCAGAGGTTCCCATAAGGGCTGCTCTGTGCTTTAGAAAGCTCCTGCAAGTTCAGTGCCATTAGACCATGGAAGGAACAGGCCTTGTTTTCTTTCCAGAGGATGAGCTCAAGAACAGAGCCCAGAGCTGCACTTTAGGCAAAACCTGAATTCACTCAGAGAGGTTCCCATCCAAACACTGCTGCTGTACTCATACTGAGACCCTAAATTGCCAAGTACTGACCCTGGGTCTGATGGAGGCTGTGTACAGCAGAGGTGATGACAGAAGAGCTCTTCTTGCAGTTAGTCACCAGCTGACAGCACTGCACTTAAAGAAAACCACAAATGCTTTCCTAAGGTAGTAAATTGCTACACAGGTCAATACCAAGCTAAACAAAACTAAAGAGCTGAGGCACTTCTCCATTTAATGTAAAACCCAAGCAATTTGCTGTAATGACACGTTAAGCACCACAATGTATAGTTCTGGATGAGCACATCTCTAATTCAGACCACTGATAGTAAAGTAGTCAAAAAGTTATACCAAAAATAATGTTTGGCAAGGCATACCAGATAACTTAGAAAGCAAATACTGTTACCAGGGCAGTTAACATGGAGAAGGTTTACTTGTTACTCATGCTACCTGATCTCTGAGGATAAATAGATGTGTTCAGAAAGGAAATCCAATCACTGAGCCATTAACTCTCACCTCAATCAATGATTAGCACTTTTCCTGCAGATGTAACTGAAAATTCCCTTGATGTGATCACCAGCAAATTTATGTGGGTTCAATGAATACTTCTAAACCAAACTTAATTTACCATGGGACAGGAGCACACAGTTTCCAGACAAAAAAGTACACAGTAGATGATAAGCAATAACTGATTGCATGTTTTCATCACATCACCACTTGCAAATGTGAAACTCATTTATGTAGCTATTCAGTATTTTGAATATGGGCACCTAAGATTATATACCACAAGGTAAATCTGCTTTTGTTTGCTATATATGTACAGCACTGCTGCTTCTGATCTGCAGTTTCATCATAGGAACTGATTTACTATAACATATAATAGGTTTCAGAGGGGTTTAATCCAACCCCATAACACTGTCTAAAAGTAATTTTACTTGGATATGGAAGTACTACTTCAGAAACTGTTCTTCACTGTGTTTCAGCTTTTCTTTCTTCCCCTCTTGAACCTTAAAAGCAGAAAAGGTTAATGATGGCAACTGTGGTAGATGATCATTTTCCTTTTCTTAAAGTAGTATCTGTGAAAATGATTCGGCTGCAATTACTGTCTCTGTTCTGAGCACTGTGTGCAGAATAGTTTCTAGATCTTATCTCAAAGAGTCAGCATGAAAAAAACCTAAGCAGTTCTGGGAGCAGGGACTGGACCAGAACTCAAACATTCTCTACTGCCCACTAGTCTACCATTATTAGGCTTCATGCACTGTCACAGTCAATGAAGCATACTGAGCGAGGAGGAATGGAGTGAGTCTCTGAAAAACAAAGGTATTGCTTAGTGGCACAGGGGAGGCAGGAAGTGTGTTTTAAGATTTTCTCAAGCCAAAAAAATATTGAGCCAGACTCTCCTGCTAGTTAGGCAAAAAGTCTCACCAGTAAGCGATAACGCACAAGAAAGGTAGACTCTGGTTCCTTGTCTGGTGTTTGTATTTAAGAAGGATTAGGGACAATATCACACTGGGAATATTCAAATGGACAGAAGATCTTTTCCTCCAGAGCAGCAAGGGAGAGCAAGAGGACTGCTCTACTCAGAAGACCTGGCTAACCCCCCACCCAGGACCTTCTTCCATGCAATGGTTTTACCATATCTCGCTCAACCCCTCTCCTTCCACAGCAACTGGATCTCCTACAGGACACATAACTCATTGCAGAATTCAGCTTTCAGGCACTGAAGTCTGTCACTGGTTCCATTTCTCAGAACTCCCTGCCAAAATCCAGTTTGTAGGCTGCAGGACCTCATTGAAAATGAGAATTTAATTGCCTTCATAGTACAAAGACCCTCAAAGAAAGCCTGTTCGTGTTCACCTGGGAAAGCAGGGACAATATTCACTCCAGTATTGGAACAGACTGGGTGTTACAGAGATATAATAGTCACATAAAAGGTGAAAGAGTTTGTTAGCTTTGAGGTCCACATGGCAGAAGAGTTGAGCGGAATCATATTTTGATTTGTAATATTCTATTAATGCTTGATCTAAAATATTTTTCTGCTTATAGAAGTTTATACTGTGGCCTTACAGTGTATTTTGTGCTCAGACTGGACAGGGTGCGGGTTGTTTGTTTTTTTTTTTTTTGTTTTGGACCTTCTGTGCACTTTCAGCCAAGTAGTAATAAATAGGACAGGGAACAAAGTAAAAATAAACCCACAAATCTTTGCAGTTACAGGGTCTATAAGTGTACTTAAGACACAGGTGCCAAACAAGATTGTACATGAGCTACCACACATTCATCTGTTTTGTCCTGCTGGTTGAAACTTTTCTTCAGGTAAAGTCAGTGTAGTGAAAGGTACAAAATTAAAGATGTAGAGACTTTCAAGTATCTGTAGGAGCTACCATAAGAAGAGCTGCAGTATGCATCTCTTCCATACTGCCTATTCTTATCTGCCAACAAAGTAAGCATACAAGGGGGGGAATATTTGCAGAGAGAAGACACACAGCAGCAGAATCTCTGTAGGTGTACATCTGCTGTAGGTGTACTGCTCCTTTCAAAGTAAAGAAAGTTTCAAGCTCATTCTGATGAAAAGCACTAATGAAATAAAAAATTACATTGAACTTTCCAGGGTCTGGAATGTGCTCTTGAGATCTCACACATTGTGCTATTGATGGCTCTTCTGCCTGAATAGATTTTGCCTTCTGCCTCAGATAAGGAAGAAAGACCAAATTGTCTTTCCATCTAGCAGCTCCTAAAGAGGTGTTGAAACAGGAACCTACCTAAATAGGGAAATGAGCTGCAGCTTTTCTCTGTCTCTATTAGGCACAAGATTTGGATGAATTCAGGTCTGATAGGGAATATAAGCCTATTGCATCTCAGATGAAAAGCTTGGTTTCTTTGTCTAAAAACTGAAGAGTCTCCAGATGAGGTCAGCTCCCTGACAGTACAGAAGTACTTCCACACTGTAAAGAAAAATAGCAGAAGAGACAAAGAAAACACAGAGGATTGCTGTAAGATACCTTCCTGGACAGTGAAATAAATACCATGAGATTTAGTTCTGGGACATAGTGTCTGCATGTCAATCCCCAGTGTATATCACCAGTAATGTAGTAATCTCCCACTATTTCTTTGTCCTACGGTATCCCCCGAAAGGCTCAAATGAAAAATCTATTGTCATTATAGAGTGGCTAGTCCAAAGGAAGAGCATGCCCCAATAGGTGCCCAAATTCTGTATAAAAGACATGCAGAACACTCAGAGTATAACTGTGGTACCAAGAGATATTTAGGTTTCTGTTTCTAAAATATAATGACCTTCCAGGTCAGAGCTCACAGAATAGTATGACAAACTCTAATTTTAAATTTTCTACCTTGGGATTTTGTCAAGCTTACCCTGCTTCGACTGTATAAAACTTTTATCATTATTTCTCATGTTTTGCATGTTATTTATGTTTATGTAGACCTGTATCCCAGTCATTTATTTTATAACCTAAAGCATTGTTTTCCAACCTAAGTAATTCTATGCAGTATTCAAAATGTGAAAAGAGCTATAGGATAATGGAATAGAAATGTTCATGGGATAGTGATGTATTCTGTTTTGTTCTCCATTCCATTCCCATATTTCTAGTTTCCCTTTCAACTAATGTTGAGTATCAATATATTTTGTAGCAAACATTTTTAAAAACTCCTGTATTTCTTTCCTAAGTTTATGTAACTCTGTAGATGGACTGACTTCCATCCTGTCTCCTCACTCACATTTTTGTTTGCAAATAGCAGCATTGTAAGCTCAGCCTGATGGTTTCTCAACCCACTAATTCAACACCAGTCCGTTTTTCTAATCCATCTTCACTTTTAAGAACTCTGATAAACTGTGTGGGATTGGATCACTGTTTGCTTTGTGAAGACCGCTTATGAATTTATTGAGTATTGTTGGTCCCAGCACAGATCCTAGTGTAAGGTGTTGGAAACTTCTTTCACTTGTATAACCTGACCATTTTTCAGCTTCCATCAGTCATGGCTGACCAGATCAGCCATGCCTTTGACTCCTTCTGAGAACTCAAATATGCCTGCAAGAAATGGCCTCAATATACAAAATGCATGGTAATTCCTTCCCAACATGTCATACATTCATTTACGTATGTGCAACCAGTATAGCAGTTATGGCCTGTACATAAGGCAAGTAGCCATCAATTTAGATCAGATCCACAGCACTTAAAATATTTTACTTTTTATGTGTCTAGTCCTCAGATAAGAGAACAAATTTGAATGATAAATTATATATGGCCACTAATAGCTCACATTCTTGAACATGGTATTACTAAAGAGCCCAGAATAGAAAAGAATCTTAGATGTATCCATAGCTTTTTTTTCCCCTTATTTTTCACAAGTCTTACATTGACCATGCCTGCCATTTACTTCCAT
The DNA here is from genome assembly GCF_964273445.1 of Streptopelia decaocto. NCBI lineage: Eukaryota > Metazoa > Chordata > Aves > Columbiformes > Columbidae > Streptopelia > Streptopelia decaocto. Next base: position 31,454,581 of record NC_138656.1, on the reverse strand, counting down.
CAAATTACTCATGGGACAAAGTATTCTTTATCCTGAATAGGAGAACTGTGTTTAGCAGGGTTCATGTCTATCCAGTGCCAGGCATATTTATACTCTTGACTCTTTTATGGCAGGAATTCCAAGCACTTTCCTGTGATTTTCTGAGCTCTGTCTTTGAACCTATTTATTACTTGAACTTGATTTTTAGAAAGAGGTTGCAAACTGGAAGTTTTTGTCTGATGTTCAAACTCAACAGTACTTGCTTGCTCATACTGACAAGAGAGATTCAGAGAATCTGAAAAGACCCAAAATGAAAAGTGGAAATTTAATAGAGGGTTTGAATCGGCAGCTTGTTTTTAATCAGACTTCAACCTTACTGCAGGTCTAATCAGCTGTGGCAGATTGATTAGGGTAGTAAGTTACATCTTCATTATATGAGACAGGCTTAGCATTTCCCTAGTTAACCTTTTGTGCCTTGCAAGTCTCCTTATGTGGAAAATAGAGCCACTTACTGCAGCAACTGGAGAGTGTGAAGAACAGTGAACATGAGTTTGGGTGCTATTCCAGCAAGGACAAGCATGGGGCTCTGATTGCATGAAGCACCAGGAGGTGCATGAGCAAAAGGAAGATTGCAGGGTGCCCATCTTGTTTCCCCATTCCTGTCAATATCCATCTTCTGGAAGATGGTGAACAACAGTGTGAGTGAGGACACTAGTGTCTATTACCACCTATGAGGTGGGAGACTAATTTATTCAGTAATGTGAATTTGCTGCACCTGTTAGCAACCATATCTTCTGAAGAAGAGTGCCTTTAACTGAAGCTCATGGAGGGTTCAGTATATCTACATTTAGAAAGAAAATATTTGATTATACTGTTTACCACTGAACCTCTTCCTGGGTAGAGAGCACTGTTAGAGTTAAATTTACCATACCCAACAACAAAGAGAAGAACTTATAAAGATCTCTTACCCTTGCCTCCACAATTTCTCAAAGCACTTGCTTTAATTCAGAGAAGTCACATCACATGCACTGGGTACTGTCAAATGTTTTCAAAAACATATCTTAAAGATAAAAAGGATGATTTAAAGGTATAAATTGTAACTTATGCTTAAGTAACTGTTTCCCACAGAAGGTGAATGAGATTTGCTACTCTATTTCCCTGTGCACTTCTAAAACATCACATTGAATTTCTGTCTGTGAAGAGAGAAATCAACTAAGACCTTGATTTACCTCTGTCACATGGCTGAAATTCAATGAAAATGTCTTTGTGCAAAATACATCAAAACTCAAAAATCACATCAGTTTTATGAAAAATCAATGCTTTACCAGCATATATTTGTTGTATTGTATACTTGCTTGTATTACGAGTTATTAAAAGTTCTTTCCAATTTGCTTAACAATAAGAAAGTATTTTCCTTGAATTGTCTATGACATTAATTCAGGAGAAAGTAGCTTTGTTGCATTGGAGCCTGGAAATAGGTCTCTACATTAGTCAATGAACCCTCATAAGGTTTGTCCCTGAGTACTTTTTCCACATATTAAGCAGCTTACTCACTGTTATGCCTCTGTATTCATTAACCATTTCAGTTTTTTTAGAGATCAAATCCTCATGTTCTCAAACTACAAGTACTAGAGTCCCACGTATTGCTTTGACAGAGCTACTTTCTTAGAAGTCATAAAATCCCATTTGACACAAGGGAGTATTTGCCATTTCATGCCAAACCACACACAACCTGCAGAAGAAATCAAGCACCATTTCCAAGCTCTAGTTTGCAAAGCAGATAACAGAGCATGAAACTATGATTACTTCTTTAGTTTTTAACATCAGCTGGTATAGAAATTTGTTCTTTAAAAAAAAAAAAAAAAAAAAAAGGCACTGTTCTCTCCATAGCTTCTCAGTAACTGTAGTGCCATGTGGGGACAAAAAACCCACCCAAACCCAACACTGACAAGAAAAGCTGTGCAATTTTGTGGTCTCCTGTATTACAACCATTACTTTTATGACTTCACTAACAAATCTTAACAACTGATATTATCTTTACATGCTAAACAATAGTCCTTTTTCATTGCTACTGTATGTTCATCTCCTTTTTTCACTGTGTTACATTTTTTTGGCTGCCTATAGGTTTGCCTTTCCAGAGTCAAGCCATTTATACCAGTTACTACATAGATACTATAAAGTTCACCATCTACCATCTCACAAAATTTTAGGCAGCAGGATTTTCTGGTAACATATAGTACAGACTAGATGCTGAGCATTTCAATATCTTTACAATATCTGCAATTAAGAGGTATTAATAACCTGCTTGACAAGGCCATTTCCTTCCATGATTTATGTGGTGAATAACTAACTTTTAAAGTACATATTACAGGTGCAATTGACAGTATCACTCAATAGTCCACCATCAATACAAGTATAGGCCATATGATAAAAATTACTGAATGATTCCTCGGTGTTCAAAGATTTAAAATAACTCAACCACTACCATAGAATATGGAACAAAGTAGCAAAAATAAAATGTTTACCTCAGTTATGATTCTGTTCATTCAGTTATGTTAACATTTCGTTTGCTTACTTTTGTGAAGTGTTAGAGGATGTTCAGAATCCTTTCAATGGTTATTCTTAAACTATTTCAGTCTTAATTGGAGCAAAACTGTTCAAAATTCTCATGCATTGTAATCCCATTAATTCACATAGCACAGAAGGGGTTTACACAAGGATGAGAATGGCTTATGTATCAGTCACTTTTTAGTCTTTCTCCTTCTGCATCAAGCATAGCTATTTAGCTGCTATTAGCCTTCCAGAGATGGCAACAGTTATAATTACTGCTGCTCTGTTCAGCAAGCTCTGCATCTGTGTGTTTAGCTGCAACTTATAGATCAAGCTAACTAAAATGGAGGTGTAGAAGCAGGTGTGTGGTGAAAGGTACATAAGAGTAAAGTATGAGAAACTAGTGAAAGTAATCAATAGCTATCATCCCAATATTGATGCTCTTCTACAGTCCCCCTCTGCCCCAAGTTGTGTGCTGGCTGTGACACATGTATATGCAATATGCAAAAAAGCATGGAAACTGTCTAGTAGAATATACCTTTAGCAGCCCACCATGAGGCCATGCAGTAAGGCAATTATGCCATATACTCAGCCCCATCTAACAACAGACATGGAGAAGTACATGCATGAAGCTACATTTGACAAAATTCACATGGAAACTAGGGTTTTATAAAAGGAGAAGAGCCATATTTGTCTTATATCCTTTGTTTACAACTTGCTGGCATCCAAACCCTGCCAGTAAAAACTACACTTCAGATAACAGCAAAAACCTGTGTGCAACAAAAGTCTTTTCAGAAGAACCTCTTGAATTTTTCTTTGCCATTGACAGCATTAACACCTTGAATAGAAATACTGCATAATTCCATAACAGTCATTAATTTTTGTCTGACCTCTGAATCCTTGAATGAAGACCTTTAAAACAAGCACCTTAATTCTACTCTCAGTTGCAATGATTTCATGATAAAGTATCCAGGTATGGCATCACTCCTGTGCAATGAAGTTAGGAATTTTTTTTTTTTTTTTTTTTTTTTTTTGCAAAAGAACACAATGCTCCTGAGGAGGGTAGACAACTTCCAGATTTGTCTATGACATCTGCAAGATCAGATGCTCTTGAAAAATAACTAGGGTTCTCTTCATGTTTTTGAAATTCAAATTTGGTTGACCTGTTTGGGGATAACATTAAAAAAAAATAAAATAAAAATCAGCACTTTCCCATATAAAATGTATGTATATAGCTTCAATGTGAATCTATCCCTGTGGAAAAAGAATAAGGAACTGCTGGTGATAGGGCATCTTCTCTATTGAGCAGCATCTTCTCTATTGTTAACTCTAGGTTGGGACAGTTTTTCAGTCCTTTATTGAAATGTAGTTGCTATCTGATAGGGAATGGAATAAAATTAATTTCCCTTTGGCAAGGGAGATTAGGTAATATCTGAGTTGGGTCAGACATATCCATGCTAAACATCATATACGTGTGAACTCATGATAAGTAGTCCTCCTACAGATAGCATACTAATTGTGAGGCCGCGGTTTCTTGTTTTATTGCCATTTGTACCAGGATATAGCCAAAAGAAAACAAAATGTGAACTCTGCAGTCTTGTTGGCCACTCAGGACAGTCAAGGAAGTGACACCCTGATTTGCTTTGCCAGAAAAAAGATTCGGTGTTCACAATTATTTTGAGACATATGCCTGTTAGATCTTTATAATGGTAGGAGAGCCATCAAGTCAGGACTGATCTGCTAGAGCTGTGTGACAGCTGGGGAAGACGGTGGGAATATAGGGGATTTTTCAGGGCTTACATCAGCGGATCAGTTCGGGACCAAGGATTGACTTTGCAAAGGTTGCTGTGGGCTCACAGCACTGTTTTGACAATTTGCAGTGGATCTAAGGGACTGCTTCTCAGATCTGAAGAGCTATGGCAAAACAGCAGATACTGATGTGTTTTGTTAGCTACATCTTAGGACTGAGGTTAATTAACAAAACCTTCATGACACCTGCCCACTTGATACCTGGCTCTAATGTCACAATTAACCACTCAAAGGCAGAAACAATACTTTTCCTGTAAAGGGACAGAAATCCTTTATGAAATGCTGATTTCTGTCTTTAGAAATTTTTGTGAAGTTGCAACTGTTTTCAAGCAAAGCCTAATGTAGCACAGCAGATAATTTCTGCTTCAAGAGAAACTTCACTGCAGTAGAAGCAACTTTCTCTGGCCTCAATGCAATTGTCTCTCTCAGTTCAGTCACAAAGTTCTATGGCACTCAAACAAACAAGTGGAAAGTCAGTTTCTGTAGTGAAGCAGATACTAAAAGATAAGGATGAAACATGAAATAAAAAAACAGCTTGTTGATAATGAGAAATATTCAAAATGATCCATATATGTATCTGTACTGTCTTAGAAGAAACACTTCAAGCCTACACTGCTGACGCTTATCAGTAAGCACAATGATGCTTTGTACTGACATGTCATACTGAAAGTCACCTTAGGTTTATGCTCACCATCTCAAGTTTCCCCTGTAGTTTCATCTAAAGAAGATATTTTTACTTCTCTGAAAAAGGATACAGCTTTTGCTTTTAAGATACTAAACAGAAGTTGGAATGGCAGAAGGCCTAGCTGATGAATGGCTATTTAGGGACTAACTGTACATCATCTGTCGGAACCCATTAACATAGTAGAGATAGGAAAAAAGAAATGGACTAGGAATGAGCAGGTCATAACTGCAACTGATCAGCTCAATCCTCATCACTTGTTATTGCATCAATCAGCTATAACTTGTAAATGGTGAAACATACTAAGGCAAAGTACAAAAAATACAAGCAAATGATGAGGTGTATGTAACCAAAATACAACTTAAGGTATAATTTTACTTTAAATCACCTCCAACATGGACATGACTGAGTTTTAAAACAGCTTGGAAATGCTGAATCGAGAAATCAGGAAAGAAATTTGCTTTAACAAGAAGGCGTAGAATACAGGTTTTCTTGACTAACTCCAAATTCAAGACCCCTAAAAAACACAGCCTCTAGATTTTGTGAACAGCTGAGGTTGTCTTGTGGTTTCTGGGTCTAGGCAGCTTTGACTAGAGAAAGGAATGGAAGAGCTTGTAGGGAGTGGACAAAATAAATGATTACCCAAGGCCTCAATATTTTTTTCCTGTGTTGAGAGTAGCTACTAAACTCATTTCAAACGTGTTAAGTTATTAGCGCTGGAGAAGCATGAGTAAGCATCCAGGCCCATGTTTCCCCAGTTGCTACACAAGCTCCCAGTGAGGATCACAAGAAAATTAGCAGGCACAGATCTACCAGGTAGACATAGCCACGTACCCAAATGTAGGAGCTCAAGAACCATTTTTCTTTTTGTTTCACTTAGTTCCTTCATGAACTCTAGTCCTCTTCAGAATCGGAATTAACTTACTAGGAAAAAAGGCAATCTGACAGTTACTTCCAGCCTGACAAGACTATAATGTGCCAGATCTTGAGCTGATCCTCAGGCACCTTGTACAATTTATTGCCGTGGTGTTACATGAAGGAGGATTACAGAATGCCAACTGTCATGACTCATTATGCAGCATCTAACTCAGCTCATCAAGACTTCCTGCAATGTCCCTGAAAGTTAGAGGAGAAAACAGTAATTTGATAAAGCACAGCTCTGTGAAGTGTAGCTGTTTACTTAATACACACTTGTCAGTCACATACATGGCACTCCAGACTGCAATAGCTTTTCAGAAAGCATTGGAAAGGTAGTCTCATTTTCCCTGTGGGTTCAGGACTTACCAACAGGCAGTCAAGATAACTAGTCATTCTGATCAGTCCAAAAATTTCGAGAAGGGCTCATTCAATCAAATGCTTAGGACTTCTAAAATAAATGACCACAAGGGTAATCTCAAAAGGACCTGTTAAATTTCCTGCTTTATGATCTAAAAATTAAACAGGTAATACACCTACTGACACAGCCCAAGTCATATGGGAGCGGCAGAAAAATTGCTGGAGAAAGCATCAGGTCCATCTAATGACTTAGCTTGAAATAAAGCAATTCAGACAAACAAATGTTGTAATAAGTGAGTGTTTCTGTTGGGTGCAGGGTAAGAAATTACCTGTAACATAATGTAAGAACTTCCCTCTCTGGACAAACATCTCCTGAAAATGTAGCTATTACCCTTTTAAGTTTCTTATGTCTGCAATTGGATCTATGGCACATTGTTTCCTCAACTGTTATTAAAGTAAACCAGGAAAATCTTCCATTGAAGATCGCAGCTGCCTATCTCTAGAGGTTGAGAAGTTGTTTGCTGTGGTCTTGGACCCTGTGTATGGATTTCTTTTATTTCAGCAGAATATTAAGCGGCTCCTTAGGACACCCGTTTACTATAGATACAGTGCCTAGTAGTTTGTTTACCGATCAAAAGCATATCAAGGCAGTCCGTGCACCATCACAGCAGAAAAAATAACCTGGTTTTAGGTATATAGTACATCTATGGAATGGGGAACAGATCATGCTCATTTGCATTAGCTTAAGCTTGCATTATCTGCATTTCCTCGTGTCACAGAAGCACACTGAAGTTAGTTTTAGGCGGACAACAAGGTCCAAAACAAACTTTTATTCTGGCCAAAAAGGTGCAGCCAATTAACCGATAAGAAATGGGGTTTATGCAATCAGTTAACACTCCAGTAACATAAATACAGGTTTGAATATCAGTTGAGGAAATTATTGAGGTGCAGCAAATAACAACAATGGAGATCCACAGTGTGCATACACATGGCTCACAAAAAACAACACCAGGGCCATCCGTGACTCCAGGAAAAATACACGTGCTTATATTTAAGCACGGAATTATTTAATACACTCACTTATCTGGCGAGGAAATACGCTTGCTTATTTTAGAAAGGAATTATTAAGTTATCACTCAACCACACGGTGCAGTGAGGCCGTCCCAGTCCTGGGAGTTTACCTTAGGCAGTGATCCTGCCTAAGGGGAAGGCTCTCGATGGCAGCATTTTTGGCCTGCTGCTCTGGGAGGACACATACAAAAGGCAGCCTCAGCAGGAAGTCCTGTTTTTATAGTCATGTCAGATCTGGCTATGGGCATTCTAGAAGCTTCTCTGCTCCCCCATTCTGGCTATGGGCGCCCAGAAACTTCCTGACTGTCTGGCGCCTCTTCCCCTCTCCTAGCTAACTGACAGACAGTTAAACAAAAAGGGCTGTTAACTTGCCCCATAGCAGGAGAGGTGGGAGGTGTTGGGGAAGAGGGTGGGGGTGTGCGTGCACCTTCCACACCAAAAGAGTTTGGGAAGGAGAGAGAGGGAGGTGTGCAAGTGCCACACCTTGACTGAAGTAATTCAAATTCTTAATGATAAAATAGCTGGGAATAGAACTGGTTTTGGAGCTACTGGCACGTACATTTATTTCCTCTTGAGGAGACAGTTCTCTGCAGTTACTGTGGCCTTTGACAGTGTGAACTAGGATCATTCAAGCAGTTATTGCTGAAAGAAGTGTAAATATGCAACAGATGTATCTGCCAACGGTCACTGCACTGCTCACGTAGCAGTGTTTTCCAAGGTTTGTCTGTTGACAGAAAGAAATAGGCACTTAACAGTAGTGTTTTTGCAGTTCTTATGTTGTAAGAGGCAAGGTTTGTAGCCAGGATTTTTTTTCCTAGCTAGAGTTTCTGGTTTAATAAAAATAACCAGCCTCTCAGAGACAAAAGCCATTCTTTAGGTAGAACACCTCTTAACCAGCCCATCCATCGATACCCATTTGAACCCAAACTACTTTGGTAGAGGGGGTCAGTTATTCACCATCATGCTTCAGCTGTTACCCCTGGATCTGTGTTCTGTTTCTTACCCTTTACCATTATTGTTTTGCTCTTGAGGCAGATCCTGATCTTACTTGCCAGACCTACTTCACATTGTGTAGCAGAGAGGGAAGGAATCTCTATGGGAGATTGTTTTGTTGACTTGAATGTAATTGGTGGCCCTGTCTGACCCCTGTTTGCCCTGGTCTTTCCAGATACTCCAGTCTCCTCATACCCTCTCAGTTTAATTTTATTTGCATTAATTTTAACTGAATACAGGCAAGCAACAAGTTATATACACTGCTGGAGACCAAAGTCACCTAGTCGTCTTCCTGACAAGTGCTGTGTGGCAGGGACAGTAGCAGAGAGATGCAGTCCCTCCTGGCAGAGGGGACTCACCTCCAGTCAGAGCTGGTTCACATGTGGCTCATTCAGACCATTTCTCTCCACAGCTTGTCAGCACAGGGCCACTAGAATTCCTGGATCAACCGCAGTAAGCTCCAGCTAGCCATCACTCAAAGAGAAGGTCACTTGCTTCTGACTGTCAACATTTCTCCATGCTCCACTACCCAGCAGTAATTCACAGAAGCAAGCACTGTTTCAGTAATGGAGACAGTCCAAATTCCCCTGGTATTACTACCCCTTTAATAGTTATATTTATTTCTAGAAAAAATCACTCATCTTAGACAAACCATTTATTTTTAATTGTTATTGTTGGCAAAAAGTATTTTTTCTATTAAACCTTTTTAAAAATAACAATTTAACAAAAATATTGAATAGTTAAGATTTTTATAGATTATCAGAAAAATTAAAAAGTGTTTCTGTGCAGTAGCCCTATCTTATTCTGAATGCTTCTACCAGAAAGCCATGAATACCCATTAAGAAAATAAAAAGGATTACTTTCATTGCAATTTAAGTTATTCTCTATTTTTGTTTTTCCCAGTGACAAGGCAGTCTTGAGAGATCACTTAAGTAATTCACTTTATAGACTACAATAAGGCCACCTTATTCCACTATTCTCAACATTATCAAGCCATTCCCTTTTCTTACCTGTGCACATACACATTATTTTAAGCTTGATTCCCCTATATACTGAAAACAGAAACTGCAGTTTCCTCCAACCCAATTGAAAGAAACAAAGATGGAGACATGAGCCTTTAACTTTTATGATGGGTATTTGTCACACAGTATGCTCCCTGCTTATGGATCTCTAAAACATACCATACTTCCTGATGAAACACTGCTCACACTGATCACTTTATTCCTTATGTCTTTCAGGCAACATACTGTTTATTCCTTATGCTTGCTTTACCTCAACAGCATGACAAAGCCCAGTTGTGTTTGGCTCATGATACGCAGTAGAGCCCAGATTCTTCCTTTCTACTGAGGTGCTTCTTGGTCAGTGTCCCCTTCCGACCCTGCTGGTTTAAATAATAAGTACTTCTGCATTTTCATGTTTTGATTTGCCTTTTTTTCCACCCCAAAGATGATTAACCCCCCCACACAACCCCATTATTTCTCCTGTAAAATCTGCTTTCCCAAGGAATTCAGTCCCTTTTTTCTTATTAATTCCTTCTCAGCAGAATCAGAACTTTTAATTCTAGCTGTTTTGACAGGAGGTCACAGGTCTCAGACTTGCCTCCAGCATTCCTCAGCTTCCCTTCCTTCCTCTTAAAGAACTACTTGACCTGTGCATTTGCTGGTAACAAACCATTTAGCTTCCCCCATCACTCAGCTTTCCTAAGCACAACCACATTCCCAGGAGGAGTAGGAGGACAAGGGAGATTCACGCTTGTGCCACCCCTCTCTGGGGACTGGGACCAGAGGCCTTTTAATTTCAGCCAGCTGCACACATCTCCTTGCCCTCTTATCTGTGACAGTGTGCTGTCACATCTCTCCTCAGACACCACTTGATCCACTGACAGAAGTGGCACAGAGCACCTGACAGTCTCACCATCTCCCTACCCACACATGGTTTAGCACTGGCTGGTGGGCACCCAGCTGTCAGGCACAGTCTTTAGTGGTATGAAGCCCTGCAAAGCTCACAGACCTTCCTGCTCTTTACAGGGCTGCCAATAGCTTAATCTGCTTACAAAACATTGTCTGCAAAGTGCTTTTGGGAACCAAGAGCTGCCTGAGACTATAAGCATTGTAAAAAGGTCATCAAGATAAAAAGCTATTGGCTCAAAAATTATAAGCCCTGTGCTGTTGCTCAGCTCCATCTTGCCATCTTCCTTGACTGCTCTGCAGGAAACCTATTTGAACTCCACTTAGCAGGTAATATAGTCACAATTAATTTTTAGTGAACACTTACCATGCTCTGTAGTATTAAACTTAACACAAACCATCATTTCCTGAAGTGAACACCCTAGGAGAGATGTGGAGCTCTCCTCAAATCAAATTCATTGTTCCTACTGAAGAGGACTATATGCCTTCAGCCAGTAAAAATGCTTATACTTTCCTCTTTCATTGGTTCCTAATTCAACACCTAAACTCACAGAAAATACGTTCTTGTCAGAGCATGTATTGGCTAGGATAACCTAAACAGCTTTTTTTCCTACCCACAGTAGATATGGCTCTGAAGGCTGTCCCATAACAAGTCAAGTCCCTGGTGAAGCATCACACCATTGAAGGTAACTGCTTTGTTAATGGTCTGATGTGCAGAAGCAGCTCAGCTAACAAAACTGGAAGGCCAGGCTGGAGTGAATGAAAACATGCTGTGATCTTTGATTGCTCATAGCAGATAATTCTGCTGTCTAGAGACAAAGGTGTTATTGTGTCCCCAGAACCAAACAGACTGCTGCATTTCACCCAAGAAGAACATGCATTAAAGTCAATGGGACATCAGTTTGAGAGGCATCGGAGCAGGTGGAAGAGAATTCAGCGAGGTGGATGGTTTTGTTCTGGCTGAGAAAATTACTCGGATAAAATGCTGCAGGGGAGATGAAAAAAAAAGTTACAGTAAGGCTTTATCTAGATCATTGGGAAACAAAACAGACCTGAACAGCTGATTTTTCATGGGCAGGTGCATGAAGGAAGACGTGTGCAGAGACATGGAATCTGAAGTTCAAAACCAGAATTATATTGACAAAGTCTATATTAATCTGAAGAGGAATGTAAAATATCAGGATAACTTATGTAAAGATAAAACAGGAGGAAAACTGGATGATACCCAGATACAGTACAGGAGGAAAAGGACACTGAATCATACCAGCAAGTGGAATTCTCAGACAAAGCAGTGCTTTTTATCACACTATGTATTTAGAAGGGGAAATTCTTTACCTCAAGATACCATGAAGGCTTTGCACTTAAAAAGTTTCTGGGGAGGAGTAGAATCTCACATATAAGCAACTTCTCATAGAGCGCCATTCACATACAGAGTTCCACATATCTATATAGAGTTATATTAGGATGCATAAGTCCACAATATCCATAAATGTTTTTACATATCTATATTTGTTAAGATGAATTCTGGAAGAATATAAGTCTTCATCCCTCAGGAAACCAGCTAGCCATTCATTTTGGGGAAAGTATATTTTTAACTGCCTCAGCTACTTCTTTTTCCTCCAAAAAAATGCATTAAGGAGTGTTTTTAATATCTTGATTTTTCATTCAGTAACTGAAAGAACTCCAGAACTAAAAGATATGTAAATTTTGGGGCAGAGGAGTGGAGAAGTGTGAATTTCTCATTTAAATAAGTTCTAGACAAGTTCTTCACTTAGTTATAGAGCTGCTTCCCATTGAGTAAGAAGATATGTTTTTGATCAGAGCTATTTGACTATCTAACTAAACTTTCCAATACAGAAATGTGAAATTACACTGCTATCTTAGAAGAATGAAAGCATTTAAATAAAACATTATAAACCAAGTTAACTATAACAGTGAAGAACAACCTGCATCTTTACCGACCCCTCATTTATCATCATATTGATAAGGCAAATATGCATGGACAGTGAAGATACAAAGTCCCCAGCAGTCCAGTTATGGGGGAGCTACTCCAAATAACTGAGAATCAGTTCTAAACAAGTCCTGTGGAAAGCCCCTATAGAACAAAACAAGAACTGGTAATGTTTTTATAATATTTCTGATCAATTTTATAATATTGCATAGAAACAAATTTTCTGTTTAGGCTACCAGTAGATGGGAGCGGGGAGGGAATTGCTACAGAGAATACAGAGTGGTAGACACCCATAACTTTTGTTTCCTCCAAGAGATATTGTAACTAGTCATGGATATTTTAAATTGAGTTAATTTCAGTCATTTTTGGTCCACCCCATTTAAGTTATAAAACTACATAGTACAGGTACTAAACATGTACACAGTAATTTCCGTGTCCTCAGAAAAAATATTTAGATGGGCACAGGTGTTTACTCAGAACCAAATGCCAAGCACGGAGCAGTCCATCTGTAATTGATACGTGTCCACAGAAGGTTAAAAACATGCTGTTGGATATTGCATGAGGGAAAGTAACACATTCATTTGCCACACGATCTCCTGCATGACCATTCTCAAGCAGAATCATCTGGTTTTGCCTGTACCCTACCAGTTCTGTATGGAAACGATGGACTTTTAAGTATCACATTACAAGCGTCCCTTACCACCAAAACTGCACTACAGTGTTTCTCAAAATGTCAAGTTCTTTCCCCCTCCTTCCTCCCCAGGATGATATAAGTAGAATTCTTTCAAATTTATTTTTAAATTAGTTACTTTGTTCATTTGAGAAGGAACAGTCTTGTAATGGAATAATCATGGGCTGTATTTTGCATAACAATGGCCTCTCTCAATATGCAAAATATGCACAAAAGATTCCTTGCTGGAAGCAGTAGTACCTGCTGTACTACTGTGTACACACAACTGCTTCTGCCCTCCAGCTGCCAATGCAGCCCTCATCCCCATACACTTAGCCAAACCCTAAAACAGAAAATTACATAGTGTTCACAATACCTGGCAGAGACTAATGTGTCAGTGGCAACTGACAAAATGCACGAGACACCAGTAATGTGTAATTTGTCATTAATGGACCCAGCTTGACAACATTCATGGCCAGTTTAAGAAACTTAACTCAGAACAATTTAATTCATACAAACGTGACAATCAAGGAAGTCAACCTCTGTCACACAAAGTGAAAAAAAGGTGATTTAAATATTAATTCCTATGAGAATATAGGTTTGGCATAAAGTGCTTAGCTCTGAAGAATAAAAACCTGTTTACCCACGGAAAAATATCACACCAGGAGAGGCAGTTTCTCCAAAACTGCATTTATTTCACATGCCCCTACAATGAGCTGGAGAAAATATTCTCAGAATGGAGAGAAGATCATTGTTTTTATCCTGACAACATTGTTAAAAAAAGTGCTGTTACCCACTCCTGTTATGATAGTTGGTGTCTTATGTCCCCCATCTTTAAGAAAAATAGCATAATACTACATACCATGCAGGACTGTAAACAGAAATATTTGAAGTCTGAGATGTGCTCAATAATTACCACAATGAGGTACGTGAAACAGAAGCACTTATTTCTGCATTTCACACTTTGGGACACATTCTTAACCTCAAAAAGACTGTAAGATCATCTTCACTATTGGACCTTTTCCCAAAGAGAAAAATAATTTTCCAAGAGGTATTTCAGATTAAGATCATTTGGTACCAGCAAGCCACCCAGCTCTGCTAAATTCCTTCCTTCAAAAGCATTAATGTGTTTTACTTATACATATATTCCCATCTAAACACCAATACTATTTTTTTGATGATTCAGAGATTAATTAGTAAATTGTTTCTAATGTATTTTATCATTTTATACATCAATAATTTACAAAAGGGTTGTCTCTGATTAGTGAAAAGAGCTACCAATTTACATAAACATCCCATTCATGGGTCTTCTTCCTGGTAAGAAAAAGTATCTTATAGGTTTTGTCTATTGACAGGGATAATACTGCAAATGCAAATGTATTTTCAGTGTCCAAGATGTGCACAGCCACTCATTTTACACAGAGGAATGACAAAAAAAGAGGTGCAACAGGGCTCAGAAAGTTGCCTGGAGGTAAAGAAATGCCCCCATCTGAATTACTGTCAAAGAAACATGCATCTATTCTGGAGGCACCAGTCACATGTCTACTTTAGGTCAAATACATGGAGCAAAGTGACAGTAGGTCATCTGAAAATAACAGCTCCTAATTACTAGGTGACATGGTTGCAGGCTGATACTGAGTGTAACTAAGACAAACCTCCTAATTTACACTTCCATGGCTAGCAGAGGCATGTGTTGGCCACATGGATGCCTCAGTCTGGAAAGTAGTATTGAATTTATTCACCACTGGCACAATGCTTCTTGAAGAAAGGCAGAAGGGAAGAAATGGGAGAGGGTCTTCAGTTTAAACAGTAAGCAAAACAAGGCTCCAAACATGACAAATGAGATTTTTTTAATGAATAGCTGACAGTTAATGCTAAGAATAATAAAATTGAGGATACAACAACTGCAATTCACAGTTTACTTTTCACTTCAATCTCTTGTTAATCACACAGGCAACAGAGCTACCAAATATCCAACAAGTGAAATGAAATATCTAACAGGCAAAAAGAATCCAAAAATATTAATCCAATGGCTTCTGTAGATAAGAGCCTACAGGTAGGTTATTTGTAAATACATTGACATTGAACCTGTGGTGGACCAGGAACTTTGACTAAGTGAAAACAGGAATTCATCTGCAGCAAATATGATTTAAAACTACTAGTTCAGTGAACTGTGCTCCATATGGCAATGGTAGATGTGCTACATGACTAATCCTTTCTCCTGTTCTAATCCTCCTAAGCCATTTTCCTCAATTTCCTGTGGTCATCTGTTCCAAAGACAACAGTGAGCATGCTTTCCCATATTGAAAACTGAACGGTTTATCTATGTCTATGACCTGCTTGGAAAAGTTTATATTTAACATGTATAAAATGCTATTCTTCAAGGATTATGCTTTAATTCTGTGTCTAGTTATATATAAAGGAAATCACACAAAACTTCTCTTGACTGCTAGTTACCCTCAGGATTACATTTCAACATCTTACTGTGAAGGCTGTAAGGGGCTGAAAACAGAATTTTCCAGTTGTATTTGACTATTGCCATTTTACTCCATAACCTTGTGCAATTTCCCTAACCTTTGCAGATCTTACATCTCCTCCTGAAAATGAGTACAACAAGAGGAAGAAAAACAATTTTAGTGATGCTTGGAAGGCACTTTGAGATCCTCCAGTGGAAAAGTTTCTACTGGGAGTTTGTACAAAAAAATGCAATGCAACTAGTTCAAAAGGTTTCAAGTCACAAAATGATTCTGTAGAAAGGAAGAGAAAGATTTCAGCCTGAAGAAATAAGGTATTTCCCAGTATGGAGTAGAGGTGGTGTAGAGGAAATGGTGGGCATGTTCAGACTATGCCCTTCACCACAGCCTCCTGTTCTTTAGTCCAACTTCAGCCCCCAGCTACCAGAGCCAACCCACATCTTACTAACAAGGATACAGACTTGCTAGTTGCTACTTTTTCAGGTTGTCTTCAGCCATGCCTTAAAAGGTCTCTTCAGCTGAATCAACATTAAGAGTTTTGTAATCACACAGGCAACTTCAGCTTCCACAAAGAAAAAAACATGGAAGTAGCATTTCCTTTGCAACAAAAAGACTGAGTACTCAACCCTTTGGAAGCAAGAGCAACTAAAGGAAGTGAACCGAGTTAACCTGTTCACTTGGGAGGGAAATTTGGGAGGGAATTCAATCTTCTGAGCCCAATTCATTTTGATGTGGATTATGTAAACCTGTAGAAAGTACTCAGAAGATTGGCGTAAAGCACAGGAGTCCAGAGGACATCCTGATTCAAAAGAATGGCTGGAGAGGGTGTCTCTTTGGAGTGGAAAAATGGATCTGTACCAAACAATAAGTTAGAGAGTTTGACACTATAAACAGGAAACATTAAGGAGGGTGATACATTCTGTTCTTTTACTTTGTCCTTGATTAAGTCTGAGGTTTAATGCCTAAAAAAAAGGAAGCAGCAATTTCTTTCCCTTTTAACCTCTTTTATTCCCTGATCCAGGCATGTTCCATCTGCCTAAATACTTTATGAACAATTAGTGTAATAGCTTCACCTGAATAAATAGTTTCAGTTTTAAGATTTGGGAAAAATATTGCCACCAGAAGCCTTGTAAGCTGTTTTGATAGCAGCAGGTACTGAGAATGCAGTCGAAAACATGGTACAAGACTACTTTTCCTCTCAAAGGCTCTTATAAATTAAAAAGGGGAAAACCCCAAACAACACTGTTTTACTAAAACAGCTGACAGCAATGTAACTACCCTTTAGCCAGTCTCACACTATGAAGCTTGCATGCAAGCACTGCATGTGTAGCGCTTTTACCACATTTTTGCCTTCTACTGTATTATGTCTTTCTTACATTTTTCTACTATCCAAGATTTTAATCCTTAGGAATGCTAGTTCCACATTTTCTCAGAATAAGAAAAATAGTATTACCTTTACAAGTATTCCTCTACTTAAGATCACATTTTCTGGCAACATTGAAAATTCCAGTTTCAACTACCAATAGCCCTTGCCTGTTTATGATACCCTTCCACGCATACTACAGTTTTGTGATTGTAATTGTAGGGGGGAAAGACTACAGCATAAATTAATCTCAAGTAAAAGACCAACACTTTGTTCTTATATGAAAAGTGACAGCAATAAGAATATGTGCATCCTGCAAGTAGCTGCAACTCTACTCAGCAGGCTACATGTTTTTCAAAGAGGACAAGAAAAAGCAGGAGGGAAGGCAAAAGCAAATTCCTGTCAGTACTTCAGAGACAGAGCTGAGAGGTAGGTGTCTTCTTATTGCTAGATCTCAGCAGGGTCAGCTCACCACCTCCCCTCATCCCTGAGATGCAGGGCTTTGATTAAAAAATTTAGCAAGGAATAAAAATATGTCAGTAATGTCTGAGCTTCCATTTCTGACAACTTCTATTTCACATCAGTCCAACCTTACAATTTTCTTTATGATATCCTATTGTTAGAGGTTTAGCAGTTCCAATTGGAAAGTTCTTTATGCTGCTTCTAGATAATTTTATTTATGACAAAAAGCACATCCAGATCTGAACATTAACTTGTCTTGACTTTTTCACTTACATACATATGACACGAAGGTTCAGAAATAGGATATTTCTTCACAGAAGGCTGGGCATTAGTGCTCAAAAGATCTCTAACCCTCCAGCAGCATCACTTAGAAACCAAGGGGATTGGCATAACATAGAACTGTAGGTGGTGCAAGGGGTAAACACACACAAGAAAAGCCAATGGATGGTTCTTCTAGTGCAGTAAGTTGTCTTCCATGCAAGACCTAAGGAGACAGAGGTGGCTTTAGGTCACATTTTCAATTCCTCAGACTTTGACTAGCACAAGAATAGGCAGTTTTCCAAAGCAGATTAAAGGAGCTATACATAACCCTCTTCTAAATTTTTGCTTAGGTTCAGCAGTCATGAAAGTAATTGCTGACTGCACTCCAAATATGAGCCAAAAAACCTCTGATCTGGATCCAAGTTTCTCTGAAGCTTAAAGGTGCTTAGATCTAGCTTTCTGGGTCACATCCAATTCTAAACTCCTTTGTTTATCTTCTATAGGCTATTAAGCCTCCATTAGATGAAGAATTTGGAACAGCAAGTAACAGCACAACCTTCCCTGGAGTACTGTATGTGATGACCATGTCATCCAAATAAGACAACTCTTAACTAGAAGAGACTCAGAATAGTGATAAAAAGGAGCAATTGCTTAGGAAAAAAAGCTATTATCCAATAAAAAAATAGAAAAGACCTGGACTGGGGAACAAACCAGTGAAAAAATGAAAGCATTTATAGAACAGTGCACAGCCTGAAGAAAAAGGGCTGGAAGCATCCAGTCTCCCTGTCTCACAGTGTGAGAACAAAGGCAGCTGAAAGGTGGAAAAAGAAGGAGCATTGCTTATGCAGTGTGAAATGAGGCTGGGGAGCTCTCTGCCAATGTGCCAAGATTCAGACTTGGATTCAAAGGGAGAAATTATGCATAGCAAAAATAACCAGAACTATAACAGCTGCTTTTTAAAGGAGATATGTGGAAGGAAGAAGGGAAAGTCCATTACAAAAGACAAAATCTGTTACTTTCACACTTAAATTGGTTTCTGAAAGTTCAGGAGGCTACAGGAAGTGCAAGATTCTCATATCTGAATGGTTTCTGGAAGCTCCCAAAATTCCCAGTGCTACTCCACATCAGAGAGGATACACTGGAACACCTGGATGACACACTCCACTTATTGAAATGCTGCAACAGAAAAGAAAGACCAGGGGAAAAAAAAAACACAAATGCCTTTCAACATGAGTTTAGAAGTTTGTGGAGTATTGCAGTATAAGCAATATTTTACTAAACTACAGGATCTGTCCTCACTTGCACCCCAATGTTATTTTATTTTACACTGATAGCTGCCTACATGGAACAGTTTACACAGCCATAGAAAGTTTTTGGCAGTTTAATGTGCCTGGAAAGCTGTGCACACAGCTGCCCATGACTGAACAGTCACATCACGGGCAGTAATTAGTAACTGTGAGTTAAATGGAAGCAGAGCCTTTCCAGCCAGTGTTTGCCAGCCAAAGGCACAGACACTGCCAAATCCACCTTAAAGGGGAAGACCTTTAGAATGAGAGACATCATCTGAGGAACACACAAGACCAAACTCCAGCCAATGGCTACAACCTGTCATGAACTGCTCTTTGAGACACATGCAGCTTACCATAAATATGGACTTTAGTTTCAAAACAATCGTCAATGGCATCAGGTTCCTGAGTTTTACAGTTGCCACCTATATTGAGTCTGGGATTGTGAATGCTGAACAAACACAAGGACACCAGCCCCTCTTAGGTCTGCCCTGAAATATAAGTGGCAGGATTTTACTTTTCTTTATGCTGCACTTTCCGGTAAGCTCTGCTTCCTCTGCCCCATAGGCAACTCTTCGTCTGTCTCCTGCATCCTTCCTGGTTGTCTATACAAAAGGGAAGGCAGCACAGGGAGACTAAGCAGCAGCCTACATGCAAAAGGGAAAAATAGCTGTCAGGTCTTGCATACAAGAGAGAGTGGCTCAGCAAGATTCAACTCTGGAGACATGGACAAAACACACAATAGAAGATTCTGATAGGCTTGGACTCTGACTAAGGTCTGCTAAATTCACCAGTGCTCCCATCACTTTACTCACTCCAATATGTTCTCCAGAATTAGGTATGGGATTTAGTTTGTGGTGACAGATGCTCATGAAAGCTCAGGTTCTAACAGAAGCAGCTGCCTGAGACTAAGCATAATGCAGACAAATATCAGGGAATGACCAACCCTTCAGTGCATCCTCTCTACTAGTGTCCTTTACATATGATGTATGCTGTCTCTTGCCACATGGCTCCTCATAGCATGTGGATGCTTCTCAGTCCCAACACAAAATACTCTCAGCCTCAGCCCCAACACTCTGCATAAGGATTTCAGAGGCAGGGGCGCTTCCAGCTCTAGCTGTAAGACCCCACATTTTCCAGCCAACAAGGCACAGCATGGCACACATCAGCCCTCACTGTCACAAATTTAGGTATGATTAAACTAAAAGTGATAGTTATACTATAATGTTCCTATTATCACATAACAGGGTTCAGAAGAGTGCCTCTAAACTTATTATTTACCTGATGTATTCAGACACAAATTTACAGCCACTTTAAAGACTTTGGGCCCAGGCAACTAACTGTGAGCTTCTCAGGCAGAATTTTAATTTACCCTGCCAACCCTGAGTCTCTTCAATTCACCTCTGTTCTACGAGTCCTCTGTCAGCTATAGGATTGCTTCACCTTTAACTCAATGTTTTTGAGATCCCAAACTGAAAATGACAGGCATTTAAGGCCCAAATTAGCAGGTCAAACTATTTCATAATTTGTTTCCCAGTAGAACATTTTGTGTTTTAAGTGTTTGAATGTTGTTTTTAAACATTTACATTAAACTTCTTATAAAATAATCAGTGAGTTTTTTAAATTCTATTTTTCATTAAAGAATACATGCATGAAGACTTTCTAATTCTAAAAAAAAAAGCCCTCAGTACTCCTGTTTTACTCATCACAAAATGCTTCACTCAATTTTCTTTTCAAATTAATGTTTTTGATCTCTTCCAGATAAGAGATTATAACACATGTCAGATACTAATAGAAGATTTGCATGACAGCAACATCACAAATTTCTCTGAATATTTTTCCTAAAAGTAACTTGAACAAATGAGATCAGAGTCATTTCTGGAAAGGCCTCATCAGATTTACTGTTACATCCCTTATACTGAATCTGCCCAAATTGCCTATGAAAACTTGCCCCCTTGGTATTTCACCAAGACTGTGTCAAAACTTCCCAAGGAATGAATATATGATAAAGCTTACAGATGCCCAAGACAATACTGACATTTGGCTGATTTCATTTATATACCACTCAACATAAGACCTTTTGGGTCACTCTAATAACACTTCAGTTCTATTCTCCTTTGAAAAATCCCTGAATTATTCCAATTCCTTTGCCTAAACAATTCAGTCTTCAATCTCAATGAAGTAGATCCATTCAGTCATAAGTCACCACGCAGAAAATAAGATATTAATGTTCTTTTGGTCAAGAAGCCAGTGTCTTTAGTTCACCTTCATCAGCAGCACCGATTAAAAAAAAAAAAATGCACCACCATCTCAGCAGTAAAGCACTGTAAAGACATACCAGAGATAAAGTACCCTGTATATCTCTTTGATTCCTCATCATAGTTCATTTGCTGCTGAGCATTCAAAGATCATAGTTATGAGACTTCCCAGAAATAAAGGTTAGAATAACCACTGTGCTGCTAAACTCCAGGCTATACAGAGAACATTAGCCCAGGCAGCCCTCAAAATATGTTTTAGAAATTATGACTGAGGAACTGCCAGGATATAGCATTCTTTTCCAATTAAATTATTTTTCTGCCAAGTGTTTTGGTTAAATGGTGACATCAGATGAACCCAGACACACAGAGAAGACCGTCACTCCCTCTTCTGTATTTTTTTTCCAACAGCAAGGGCTGGAACACCCTGCCAGCCAGCAGTATGTACTGCAGGCTCATTGACAAACTAGACAGGTGCCAATAAGGGCAAAGCAACACCAGGAAGCAGAGCATGCAGAATATCTACCTTATTCACCTACCATCTGCACAGAGGGGAGATGGTATTTATTCAGCCAAAGATGAAGGCAAAAAGAGCTGTGAAGCTCTAAGACAATCTTAAATGGCGGAGATTGTTTTTTGGGGTTTTTTTGAGACAATTCTCCTGCAGAGGGCAGAAAGGTCCCCAGTCTTCCTGGATCCTTTTCCAAGTGTGAAAGATTCTCTCCTTTTTTCTTCTGCAGAGACAGCTTTTGCTTCAAACATTTTCCTCTCTTACCCACCGGATTTGCTCCAGCAGTGTGCCTTCAAGATAAATGAGCTCTTTCTTCACATTAATCATCCCAAATGAGGTAGATATTCTTTCTGTAAATTCACTCCCTCCTTAGCTCTTTTTGGATCCTGATGTGGAGGTCTTTCATTACAACTGCTTAAATAGATGGAGAAAGTTATGTTAAATAATGAATTTTATTTGATACTTTGTTTAATGTGATTTAGACAGCAAGAGGATGAGAAAAGTGTGGCAGTGGCCAGGGGGAGTAAAGGATTACCTTATGCTTTCAAGAATTACACCACCAAGTCACATTTATCCTTGTTTTAGGGTATGTTGTTACCAGTCTTCCCTTACAGAGAAAAACAGCTTCTTCACACCCCATTCAGCGCTCATAGTTGGAAAGAGCAACATCTTTCATGCAAGATTTATCTTTTATGAGTGCAGATGTCAGTCTTCTTTGGTTATTATTTGATACCATATACTTAACCTCATGACAGTAAGTAAAGGAGGGTGGCAGTTTTCGAGCAGCTACTCTACGTAGCAACTCTCATAAACCTGCACCTGCTTAGGCAAGGCAGAAGGGAAGCAGGAAATGAAAGACCTGAACATGTATATACATATATGAATGGCCATTCATCATGTCATAATCTCAACCAAATTTCTGAGGACACTCTTGTCTTTGACTATCTTGTGCTTCAACTGTATTTGGTCTCAAACAATCCTATGCAGGCAACATCCCACCCAGACATGTTTAGCTTTCACCTCTTTGTGATGCTGGATATTTCAAGACCCTTTATAGGAAAGAATAAACCATTTGAGATGGATGATGGATGTTCAAGTTTTCCAGTGTTAAGAAAAAGCAGTAATATATACTTTACCTCATCTTCATGTTATTAAAGAAGACCTCTTCATACAGTTAATATGGTGCTTTGAATTTCTTGAGTCTGGCTTTGGCTTTAGGGACCTGCAGCTCTGTTAAATTCCCCAGTACAAGTGCTTTCTACACAAGAATCAGGAATCTTAGATCCACCTGGGGACTTACTCCACTGACTTCAACAATAAAACTATCCCAGGTCTTCAGAACATAGCCTTCGGGTTCCATATGACAACCATATAATACCCTCCCTATCACTCCCCTGGCACCCCAATAGCAATGTATAGAAACTATTTATTTTTCCTCACTCTCAAACCAATAGACACATCCACTTCAATAACTTAACAATTTTATATCTACTTTCTCTAAATAGAATCTGTGACCCAAGGTAACTAAATCCAGAAGAGACTTCCTGCTTTTTTGAAAGCTCTCAAAGCACGATAAAGTAGCCCTTGGAGACAACCTTAAAGGGAGTGAAAATTGAATGCTTTCCTGAACTTTCCACAGAACCTGGTGTATCAACATTGCCTCTCTGTGGAAAAGTGAAATTAAATCTCTATCTGGAGTACCATGGAGATTGAGCATTCTCTTTCCCTGGGTTTTACTAACCTCATTGACTTCAGTGGCAAAAAAGTCCATAGAGCAAAAGAGGCTGGCTGCAAGGAACAAACATGTTGAAGGAACTCAGCCCAACATAATCTAATTCACAAGTGTCAGGCATACGTACAACCAACTTTTTGAACGCTGTTCACACAGAGTCATGGTACAAATACCTCATATTCTGCAATTCACCTTTAACACAGAAGATTTTACCATATCACAGAATCACAGAATGTTAGGGATTGGAAGGGACCTCAAAAGATCATTTAGTCCAATCCTCCTGCCAGAGCAGGAACACCCAGATGAGGTTACACAGGAATGTGTACAGGCAGGTTTTGAATGTCTCCAGACTAGGAGAATCCACAACCCCCTTGGGCAGCCTGTTCCAGTGTTCTATTACCCTCATTGAGAAGAAGTTTCTTCTCAAATTTAAGTGGAAACTCTTGTGTTCCAGTTTGAACCCATTACCCCTTGTCTTACCATTGGTTGTCACCGAGAAGAGCCTGGCTCCACCCTCATGACACTCACCCTTTATATATTTGTAAACATTAATAAGGTCACCCCTCAGTCTCCTCTTCTCCAAAGAGACACAGCTCCCTCAGCCTTTCTTCATAAGGGAGATGCTCCACTCCCTTCATCATCTTTGTTGCCCTGCACTGGACTCTCTCCAGCAGTTCGCTGTCCTTCTTGAACTGAGGGGCCCAGAACCGGACACAATACTCCAGGTGTGGTCTCACCAGGGCAGAGTAGAGGGGAAGGAGAACCTCTCTCGATCTACTAACCACCTCCCTTCTAATACACCCCAGGATGCCATTGGCCTTCCTGGCCACAAGGGCACAGTGCTGACTCATGGTCATCCTGCTGTCCACCAGGACTCCCAGGTCCTTTTCCCCTATGCTGCTCTCTAATAGGTTGTTCCCCAACTTATACTGGAACCTGGGTTTTTTTCTGCCCAGATGTAAGACTCTACAGTTGTCCTTGTTGTATTTCATTAAATTTTTCCCCGCCCAACTCTCCAGCCTGTCCATGTCTCTGGATGGCAGCACAGCCTTCTGGCATATCAGCCACTCCTCCCAGCTTGGTGTCATCAGCAAACTTGCTGATAGTACACTCTATTACCTCATCCAAGGCATTGATGAATACATTGATCAATACTGGCCCCAGTACTGACCCTTGAGGCACTCCACTAGATAGAGGCCTCCAACTGGACTCTGCCCCATTGACCATGACTCTCTGTCTTCTCTCCTTCAGCCAGTTCACAGTCCACCTCAATATCCAATCATCCAGACCACACTTTCTCAGCTTTGCTGTGAGGATGTTGTGAGAGACTGTGTCAAATGCTTTACCGAAGTCAAGGTAGGCCACATCCATCACTCTGCCATCATCTATCCACCTCGTTATGTCCTCATAAAAGGCTATGAGGTTGGTCAAGCACGACTTCCCTTTAGTGAAGCCATGTTGACTGCCCCTAATGACCCTCTTATGCTTGATATGCCTTGAGATGTCACCAAGGATAAGTTGTTCCATCACTTTCCTGAGTATGGAGGT